>NW_022734790.1:54293-140592 GCF_011630105.1 Anneissia japonica | reverse complement strand
ATGGGGGGGGGCTTCAGCCAAAGCTCGTCGGGCAGTCGCCGCCACTGTATGGATCCAGTCGATAAACTGTGCAGCCACTGGTAAATAACGCTCTCTGGAGTGAGTTTAGGGGTGGTTCTTGAAGTTCGCCTGACCAATAATAAACTACTCTAACTGGCCTGGTAACATACGGTACTATACGGTACGGTATAGCTAATCCACAGGCACTCTCTTTCTTACAATGCGAATCCAAATGGGTTGAATGATATTTATTTGAGTACGAATTGCGATACAAATATGACAGAAGTAGATCTACGCACGTTTTAGTTGTATAAATAACAGGAACATGCGATTGTGCATAGTAAAGACAGTAACATCAATTGAAGGTTGACATTGCTTATCAAAATATATTTATAAATCCAGAATTATTATTATTATTATTAATACGATTAATGAACCAAACATGTATTCATGTGATTTAGCTAATTAATGAAATCTAAGTGTATGTAAATAAAACATCATAACAATGTATGATTAATAGGAGTCGATAAATAACTATCTACTAAACGCAGTAAATACATGTAGGCCCGGACTGTTTCGGTATAAAAGTACTATATACTACAAACAGGAATAATAATAGAAATAGGCCTATATTATAGAATAATACTATAGTACTAATTTGACCATACTGTGCTTTCAATATTATTATTGTCATCATTGTCATCATTGTTATTATTATTATTAGGCCTATTATTATTATTATTATTATTATTATTATTATTATTATTATTATTATTATTATTATTATTACCACCATCATCATTAGTATTATCGTCAACATTGTTAAAAATATTCTATGTAATTGTTTGTCTTTTTTGTTGACTGTTCATTAGGATTTCCTTAAATGAATGTGATGTTTTTTTGCTGGATTCCTCCGGGCGACCATGTGGCTTTTGTCTGTTCATGTTTTTTGTTGTGTCTCTGTACTTTTCCGGTATAATTGAATGAATGAATGTGTGCCGCTGATCTAAACGCGTATGTTCAATAATAAAGTTCAGTTCACATAAACAGGGCTAGTACAGGGGTATAAGATCACCCTAAGATGAAGCCTGGTTATACTGTAATGGAAATAGATGAAATTCGCCTATGAATATTTATACATACCATCGTCATTAATTATTCATGACCTGACGGAACTGGTGCCCATATAACGCTTACCATGAAATTCGTGATACTGTTGGTGGTGGTGGTGGTGGCGCTGTTACAGGTTAGTGACGTCACATTTACATGACAACCACACTAACAAGGAGATTATTGTATTCAGCTTGGGTAGTACGTGGAAAATGAATTGGTGTAGGCCTAATGCGGGCTAGGCCTAGGCTTAATAAAAAGCGAATATACTCAGTAGCCTAGTTAATGTGGATTGAAAGACTAGTAAGTTTGTGTTAACCTGTCTAAGCTATAAGAATATAGGCCCTACAGTGTGTTAAGGTAGAATGTCAAATAGTTAGTGTGAGCATGGAGTAACTCCATTGGCATGGTGTGAGGCAGCAGCCCGGGCAGCAGACGAACCAGTTTGCGGGAAGTTTGACCCATACGACCTAGGCCTATCCTAGAGTCCTGTATCATAATTAGCTTGTGCTAACATATTATATTAATAAAATGCGTGTGTCCAGTTGTACTGTCTTCCTAGCTAGTAAAGCTTACAGAAAAAGACAGATACATAACATATAGGACTAGCCTAGGCTAGGGCCTAGGCTAGCCGCCAGGGCCTGGGAGGCCTTTCTAGGCTAGGACTAGTAGATAGGCTAGGTAGGTGGGTAGGCTAGTATTTGTAACTGGCTAGGCCCTATGCTAGTTTACAAATCTCTATTAGTCTTACTCTGGTTAAATGAATGATGGTATGCTAGGCCTAGACTAGACGGTGTAGGACTGTTTTGGCCATGATGTATGGAACACATTTTGTATTGTATGATCAATACAATTTGATTAATTAAATGACTAAATATAAATATCCTGATTATTGTAATTAAATTATAAATAGGCAAGTGTATTGAATTAGAAGTAGTAAAAAGTATATGAGGGAAAGGCAAACAACATATTTTAATATTTATGTCAAGAATAACAAACTTAAAATTCTCACTTATAACTGGTATAGCCTAGCCTATTTATTTGTATAGTAACTATCGTCTGTATTTTAATAGACAAAACGCAATTAATTTCCTGATTTTTCTTGATGTTGAATACTGTACCTCGTGGCCGAACTGGTTCGCAGTTGAAAGGGTCATAAAGTGGCAAGGCCCACTCTAGAGGCCTAGGCATTTCTCCCTAGCGCCCGATGCAACGACTATGTTGTTGGACCGAAATAAATAATTTTCCTAGGCCTAGGCTAGACATATTGGCAAAATAGCGTTATTTTGATTACCAATCCCTAGTAATATTGTGGTCTGAAAAAAGAAAAGTAGGTTGTGTTAATAATTTAAATATATTCAAATCTGTGTGATTTCATTTGTTTCTGTGTGGCTCTGTATTTTAGTAGGATGCCACTCCATAAGTCTCATAACTCGACTAATTTATATACCATCACATTACTTTGCAGCAGATAATTTTACAGGGTCCCTGGATATTAGCTGACTTCAGAAGGAGAGGCACGTAGATATAGTTGACAGTTGAAATATATGAACATGAATTGAATGCAGACTGTGACATTGTTTTTTTTTTTGGATACTAGCTGGATATTAGCTGACTTCAGAAGGAGAGGCACGTAGATATAGTTGACAGTTGAAATATATGAACATGAATTGAATGCAGACTGTGACATTGTTTTTTTTTTTTGTTTACTCTTTATATTCAGATATTAATTTTCAGCAAGTGAATTGAAACAGTTGTAATCATGCCACCAAAAAAGAAAGGAAAAAAGAAGGGAAAGAAGAGCGGAAAGAAGAGTGGAAGAAAATCAGCCCGAGCAAACTCGGCTCCATCTGGATTGAATCTGACAGAAGTGAGCAAGGAGTTTTTTCTGATTCAAATCCGTGACCTTGAGAACAGATTAGCAAGGTAACGATAGAGTATATCATATTATTTTTATATTTGTCCTACATGTACTCATATGCCATTATTGTGTGCTGATGTGTTTGGCAACCATGATGATGATGATGATGTGTGTGAGACAAAAAGAATCATTATTTTTTTATTTTTTCAAATAATTTTATTTCCATTTTAAATATTAATAATATTAATATGATATATGATTATAATTTTGTATAATGCCCAAACCTCTATATATTTAAACATTATCACCCCAGTCATTGGATACACACTATGAGACATGCTGGTACTCAATTCCAATTAAAGTGCAGCATTTGTATTGTCAGTAGTGATCAGAGCATTAGCATGACACAAATTGCAAACTAACTTCAGCCTCCAATATTTTGATTGGAGGACTAAAATTGTACATAAACTTGTGTAAAACCAAGTACTGTAGGGTCCATTTTTATCCCAACTGGAATAAAAATGATTTAATTAAATCTGACACTACATTTTCTTAGTAATGAACATCCATTATCTTGATAAAGCATTACTACAAAAATCAGTAATAACGTAAACCTGTGCATTGAGCCAGTCTGTATCGCAGAAAGATTTTTTTTTTAATATTTAAAACGACAGACACTTTTTAGTATACAAAAAGAGAAATTTTGTAATATCACGCACTAAAAAAAAAAAAAAAGAAAAAATCTCAACAATAATAGTCATATTTCTCAAGTCATAGTTGTTATTCTTGATTTAAGGCTAGTACAAATTTGCAAATATCCGTATTAGTTGTATATGTAATTGATGAAGACATGTCTGTAAAGATGGTATGCAAATATTTAATTTTTGATGATAAAATGAAAAATATTGAAAAAAAATGCTGTAATGAATAAAGATAAACCACATGAAAGAGAAAAAAATAATGTCAATTTCTAACACAAGGTACCAAAGAAAATGTGACGAACTTGAAGTAGCCAGCTCACAGTTCCAAGCAGAGTATGGTCAAATGTCAACTGACAAAAAAGAGATTGTTTCATTCCTGAAGAAGCAATTAGAGCAGAGGCAGGACGAGATAGCTGATCTGAATGACAGGCTGGTGGGACTGCAGCAGGCAAAAGATGCAGAGAAAGATGGCTATGAACAGCAGCTAACACAACTGAGGACAGAATTCCAAGAAACTAAAGATCAACTAACTTCAGAAAATATGATATTAAGTAAGGAAGGGATCATTTATGTGATGCATTTAATTATATATATTACTATTTTCATATATTTTTTCCATTATAAATGTACAGGTATGTACATCATCACACACAACCATTTTAAATGTAACAGTATAAAGTAAAAGGAAATTGCATTTTATGGTATTTTGTGCTGAATTTATAGTTGTCATAATGATGTAAACAACTTTACGCATGGTGCACCGAATGTTTAATGATTTTGTTGAAGATATCTTTTCTTATATTTACTGTTAATATGAAAAATTATATAAATTTTGAAATTATAAATTTAATTAAAAATGTTTGTTAAAACAGGTGGAAAGTTGGCTTCACTGGAGGAATTCAAGGTTCAAAAAGAAGATTTAATGGCAAAATTTGCAGCCATGGAAGTAGAACTTGAAAGACAACAAACAGGACATAATGACAAAATATACCAACTAGAAAGAAAACAAGTTGTTGATAAAGATAGGTTAGTATAAATTGATCACCTCTCCAAATCCCATAGGTAATCCATATACCAATTAAATATTTGGTATTTACAGTATGTATCTGTGCTAGTCTTGTTGTATAGGTAGGTTGACATCAACCTTTCTGTTAATCTGCCTATAATTACAGTTTTACCCGTCTCTACATTCATTTGTTTATGTTTATGTTTTGAAAATCTAAATTTCTCTTGTGAATACCTGCATATCAATTTCACAGTTTGTTTTACGTTTGATAATTATATATAACAAATTTGTGTCTTAATTCATTTAATTCTGCAATGACAAATTTTTTAAACAAATTTTTGACCTGATTGTCTTTTTTTTATTGATTTGTAATATATATCTTACTTGATTTGTTTATGTATTTTAATAAGAATTCCATTTTTGATATTCTTAGATTGTATATTTTTCTATAGAAAATGATTGTCTATTTTGTGTATTTTGATTATATCTTGAATAAAAAAACCCAGAATTATGTATGTGTTTTGTTGACAGGTTAAAACGTGAGATGGTTTTGCGAGTTAACCAAGTAGCCTCTGAATTTCGCAAAGTCTCAAACAAACAGATGGCTGATACAACAAAGCGAACAATCCGTGAAAATGTCAGCATCAATGCCCAGCTGGCGAAAATGTCTGATAAGACCATGGAACTGATACAAGAGAATGACGAGCTGAGAGCAAAAGAGAAAAAACAACGTCAACAAATTGATATGTTAGAAGCTAATGAGAAAGAATTGGCCAAGAAAAACCACAGTAATCAAAAGGTAGCAAAGTTCATAAAAGACAAAACATAATCATTTTACATTACAGTAAAACTCAGTTTTCACTGCTATGTTAGCCACTGTCTTTGCACGTATCCATGGACATTCTTTGGTCGAGTTTGTAAGCTAGAAAGCTGAATAAATTCACAACTAGTCAGGAAATCAGACACTTTGGGATCTTTCAAATCACATTTAAAACATATTTATTCACATCTTATTACTCACAATCCTATTCACTCTTCATTTATGGGTAGGCCATTCCATTAATTCTGTTTATTTCATTTCACTTTTCTTGAATCGCAGTTGTGGATAGTGTCATTTATAGCAGATATCGGCGCTCTACAAACACAATCATTATTATTATCATGATAGTACTAATTTCATTTAATATTCTAAAACATTCCCAAGGTTTGCTTTATTTTTTTGGAGGTATCTGGATGCAAAGGGAAAAGCAAAAGGACAGGAATCCATCATTATAGAACATGATACTGCACAATAGGTTCATAGGCAATTATCTGAGTCAACTATGTACAATAGTTGTCTCATGCACTGTCTTGTTGGTCTGTGTTTAACTTATATGATCATTAAAATTGTTGCTAATTCTTCTCCAGCTAGAGATATACATCTGATTAAATTTCCAACATCTTTGTTTTTTAAAACTATCCAGATAGTACTCATGCCCTTTATTTAATAGAATTTCCATGTTTTGCTTCACTTTTTGTAGGTTATCCGGATGCTAACAGAAAAAGCAAAAGGACAGGAATCTCTCATTATAGAACATGAGGAACAGGAAAAGGAGTACTTAGATTTGGAGACGGAGGCTCAGTTACTACGGAAACAGGCTGAGTCTTCTCGTGAGGAATTGCAGGCAATGGGCAAAGAGATGGAACATTTAGAGGAGGATCTAGAAATGACTAAAAAACAACATATTGAAACAAAGAAGAACAAAGAAAACATAGAGCGAATCCTGTCTGAAGCTGCTTATTCATTACATAGGATATTAATGGTGAGTTTTAATAGACTATTTAGAGGTGCATTGCTTGATGCGTTTTTTATAAATTCATTTTTAAAGAAAATAATATTAGTGAAACAATGTTAAAATTGAACTAACCAATAACAAAATCATATACAGTATATTTGTTTTCAATGTTTACAAAATAACCATTGTTATTTTTTGACACTGCACAATAGATTCATAGGCAGTTAAGTAAGAAGGTAAGACTAGGGTAATTCATTATCTTTTTTATGCTTTTAATTGAATTTTTTTGTCACAGTGTTGTCAAGTGTCATGTCATGTGAGTTTTAATGCAATGTTGAATCTGATTTTTTCAGAAATTTGAATTTATGAACTTTTTCAATACTATTTGTCACCACTACTATGTTGATCTGTGCATAATTTTGCAATATTTTAAATATACATTGGTTAATATTTCTGTAGAATTAAAAAAAAAAAGTTTTAATATTCACCTTTTTTTCTCTCTTGTTGAGCTTAATAAATTACATTATCATTGTTTTAAAATATAAATTTGTCTTTTTCCAATGTATGTGATGGCTTGCACAAGTCTTTAACAGCTATATTCAACGGCTGCTCACTTGCTAATGGCATTTTTTCAAGATATTTAATGATATATAAATCAAACATAATGGCGATATAGCTTGATGGTTAAGATTATTGCCTTCCACTCTCAAGGTGCAGGGTTCAATTCCTGTATTTTTTTTCATGATGACTAAAAAGCTCTCCACTTCCTAGTATGCCTCCTAATGACACATCATTTATTTCGGGCCCCTGAATATAAGCTGAACATTTGGGATTAGCGGGAAGGGTCACCGTCTATAAAAAATAAAAGTAAATATAAACTGCTGGGGAGGGGGGGGGGAAATGTGACAGAGATGCTGTTTTATTGCTGCAGTTCCTCATTTTTGTACTGCTTCTTTTAAATTAAATCAATCCCCTTGTTGAGGCAAAACTAATTAAATAAAGTATACAAAATTAAGTAAATTAAGTGTACAAAATCAGGTTGATTAAACATAGTTTTGAAGTAAACACTCACGTTGATGTTTCTTTGCGCGTCGATACCTGCTCACAACAAATTTTCATTATTGATTATTATTAAATACCGCAATTTATAAACTCAGAAATAGAAATGCTTACACACATACCTGGCCCAGCTGCTTGCTATATATTGGATGTCCACATACATGTACAGTACTACTCTATTTCACATTAAAAAACCTTCACAGTGTGTAAATAATTCTAATTCTGAAGAATTATTGGGTAGAATTGTAAACATAGTGTAACTGATAAAGTGCTGCTAACATAACTGGAGATCAAACAAAATTCATAATTAAACCACTTTGAGGAAGGCCCTGGCCAAAGTGCAGTTATATAGGGTGATGATGTGTGATTTGACAATAAAACCTAAGATAAAACTGTTTTGTAAATAAACCCCAATATATTAACACCTCTCTCAAATTTACGGGAAAATCAAAATATCAAATCATTCCGGTAATAAACATTTAGAATTATGAATATTAAATTTGCAGATGAAGGGGTCTGGAGATGATGTGTTAACTGAAGATGACTCGGAAGGTATCGAGCAACGTGACAGCATGCTGGAAAATCTCCTTATCATCCTGAATGAGGCAGCTGTTATTGGTGTAGGCCCATCTCCTGGGGAATTTATCAAGGAAGAGGCACCTACTTACAGGACAAAGAGCTGTGGATCATCATTCCCAGGTTCAAGGGCAGGATTAAAACAGAGGTAAGTTTTGATAAACTATAATGGCAGCAGTTACAACATATACTTTACTGTATTAAATCAACACAACCTATCTTTTAAAATTCCAAAAGATGGTGAAGCACAACTTTTGAAAAGGGATTGGGCAATGCTGGGGTAGTAAGGTATTGGCTGTGCAAAAACTGAAGCCTGTTTAGCCAAAAAATACCAGTAGACCTATTGTAAAACATACTGGAAACATACTCTTATTTTTATGCCATTTATCCCATAAGTTTAATAATGGTTTAATGAACTGTTTACCAGGTTGCTTGCATCACATGTTGAGATTTTGAGTGGCAGAAAATGCACCCTCCCAATATAGATTTGTTCGGGCGCAGCACGGCTGAGTAGAAATTCTATTTTTTTTACACTTTTGATGCCCACAATATTTTTTCAACCAAGGAGTACCATTCATCCCAAATTATCAAAATTTTGGTGTTATTGTTTCAATTTTTTGTCATTATTAATTAGGAATGTCTAAATTTGAATTTATTTGGGTATGTAAATATAATTCCAGACGTACACATTGATAACCATTGGAGTATTTGTTTGAAAATTGGGTCTACAAACATAAGGTCACTAGTCCAATAGTTAATTCAGATATTGTGATGCAGAAATGGTTTGGGAACTAAGGGACTTTTTATCAAACAAAAATGTTCTTATTGGATTTAGATAATCAGAGGCTTTGTACACCAACTATATGGGAAAGAAAAGCATAAATAACAGATGTATCAAGCTGAATAAATGGCCGCAATGTAAAAACAATATAGTAACAGCAAGTTTTTGCTTTGCATTTCTAGAATGAAAATAATATTTTTTTTTTGTACATTTTACAGATCATTCCCATTAACACCTGTAAGCAGAGCCATAAATTCTTTACCTCACTACAAGATTGGTGATCTGGGACTGGTACCGAGACCAAAGCCAAAATTCTATGGATCTGACAAAACGAGACAGCTTTCAGCTACCAGCCGACTCAACCGACTGCAGGGTGTTAAGAGCCGATCTGTTGGGGTGCAAGCTGCTGATGCAGACTCTAAGGTAGATTATTGCAGTTACGTTTTCTGATATTTTTTTGCATTTGAGCAGTATTATATAATTTAAATTCTTCCTGTGTAATGGATATAAAACCACAATATACAAGTCTATGTTTTTCCTGTTCATTTTATTTATAAGAGGAAGTTGAGAGAGATATGGCTGTTCTACAATGCATCACTCAGTTAATAAGTTTTTGTAAGAAATTCTGTGTTTCTTAAGGCCAACTGGGTATGCAAATCTCTTTTTTTTCAGGCAAAATTATTTTTTTATGAGCCCTAATACCATAAACTGTAAATTAAAAATTACATAGTTTAACCTAGATTTTACCAAAATGCTGGAAGAGCACTGCTGAAATACCAATAGTGAAAAAAGTGAACATACCAATCATGGTTTCCAAATGTGACTGTGGCTGAGCAACATTATTTTGATTAAGATGTTTTTTTTTTTTTTGTTGTTTTGCAGCTTGGATCAATATCATCTCAGTTCCCATTAGTTGCTAGTAAATCATCAAAATCTGCCATTTTTCATGAGATAGCAGTGACACGCCCTCCCCTTGGACCAATCATGACCAAAGGAAAGTTTGTGCGCTGAACCTATGCACCAGAAGTATTCCACCTTTATATATTTTTTAATCTATTGAACAAAGCCAGCACTACCCAGTGATGTACAGTATAATAATTCTACATATTTTAAAAACAATTATTAAATAATATATTTTAATAATTATGCCAAATTATGTTCTGAATATTCGTGGATATTACTTTGATCTTAAAATATATTTAGTGAGTCAATATTGTATGTATGATATATATGTAAATATTATGTATCCTGTTGTGTAGGATTGAGTAAATAAAATTTGAATACAATGTGCTAAATCATATGTATTTTAATCTTGTGTGTAAATAGCTAATTTTGTATTCCAAACTGCTGGAATATATAAAATATAAATAAAATTTGAAAAAAACATGACAGTTTTCCCACAAGACATGAAAGTCTCCCACTCTCCTCCGAGCAAGCAAGAATCTCGCGGAAAACAAAACCTATCTCATGCAAATTCATAATAATTATTTGCATGTTATTATGTACTATTTTATTTAAATTGTCTCACAGTGGCCAGTTCCGATGGGTATCACCATGTGTTAGCGGCGCATTTAACCAAATCACCCGGAAATAACTTCTTCTAAACTTGGGACTCCTGCAAAGAGGGATATTAAAGAGAGATAGGCACTCCAGCCTGTGAGCACCAGTTTCACTTTATTTCCTACCTAATTATTGACCTCAACTTAATCGGTAAAATGTTGGTGTTTGTGAAATAGAATACTGTACATTTTTAATGGCATTTTAGAACAAAATGAAGAACTAAGCAGGCATATTTGCCCAAAAATATAATGTAAATTTTTATTAAATAATATATTATGTCACACTGCACCGATATAAACAATTATATTATGGACGGAAGTCGTACGGTATAGTCATTAAAGAAAATATGTATTTAGTGATATATACAAGGTCTTTTCATTCATTCAGATAAAAATATATATTACAAATTACAGACAGACAGCCAGAAGGCTGTATATGTATTGCAATAATTGCTTAAATATTTAAAAACAGAACACCAAAATTCCAGAAATTCACAACACAAACATAAAAAAATCAAGATGTAAAAAGGCAAGAAACAATGGATAAAGACCAAGAGGAAGGAGGAGAATGATGATGTTAGACGACATTAAGGAAGGAATGAGTTACCACCAGATGAAGAGGGATGCTGAGACATCGGGAGTTCTGGAGAATGTCATGAGGAACCTGCATTTGGCAGAATGCTCATGATGATGAATATCATTTGCTAATTACACAGAACCAATATGTAAATTTATTATGGATCAGTCCGCTTAAAACTACTCATCTCAGGGCCGGCGGAACGTTTTTCAAAGTGGGGGGCCCACTTATAAGATAAATGGGAATATGAATCATGCAGATCTGGAATCAAACCTAGAGGGTGGGGGGTAAACATTTTTCCCAAAAACGAAAGGGGATGCGGGGGTCCTCCCCCTGGAAAATTTTGATTTCTAGATGGCGGGAAATGACCTTTCTTGACTTTTGAGCTAGATGTCTAATGACTTTGTTCTTCAAAATTCAAGGTTCCCCCCCCCCTCTTGAAAACAATCAGATAAACTTTCTCATTCTTATTACAGTAAATTGACCGGTTATGTGTGTATACATACATAAAAAAAAATTAGTAGTTGCATACGTATTCTTTTTTCAATGAATCGATAGGTTCCAAAGAAAAGGGGTTCGGGGTTCGGGGTTCTCCCCCGGGAAAATGTTGATTCCTAGATGGCGGGAAATGAGCTTTTCCGACTTCTGAGGTGTCTTAATTACTTTTAAGTTCTTCAAAATTCAAGGTTTTCCCCTCTTGAAAAGGGTCAGGTAATTTTTCCCATTGTTATTACAGGAAATAGGCTTTATGTGTGTATACATACATAAAAAAATGAGTAGTTGCGTACGTATTCTTTTTTAAATGAATCGATAAGCTCCAAAGGAAAAAGGGGGGTTCTCCCCCGGGAAAATTTTGATTCCTAGAAGGCGGGAAATGAGTTTTCCCGACTTCTGAGGTGTCTTTTATTTACTTTTAAGTTCTTTAAAATTCAAGGTATTCCCCTCTTGAAAATTATTATGATGAATAAATGAACCCAAAGAGAAAAGGGAGGTTCAGGTTCTCCCCGGGGAAATGTTGATTTCTAAATGGTGGGAAATGAGCTTTCCCGACTTCTGAAGTATCTTTTAGCGACTTTAATTTAGGTGCTTCAAAATTCAAGGTTTTCCCCTTTTGAAAACGGTCAGTTAATTTTCTATTCCATTGTTATTACAGCAGATAAGCCTTATGTGTGTATACATACATAAAAAAAAAATTGAGTAGTTGCATACGATTTTTTTCCCCATGAATCCATAAATCCCAAAAAGAAAGGGGGGGGGGGGGTTCCTCCCCCGGGAAAATTTTGATTCCTAGAAGGTGGGAAATGAGCTTTCCTGAATTCTGAGGTGTCTTTTAATTGTTCTTTTAAAAGTTCTTCAAAATTCAAGGTTTTCCCCTCTTGAAAATTATTATAATGAATCAATGAACCCAAAGAGAAAAGGGAGGTTCGGGTTCTTCCCGGGAAAATGTTGATTTAATGGTGGGAATGAGCTTTCCCGACATCTCAAGTAGCTAGGTTTTAGCTAGGTGTCTAATGACTTTGTTCTTCAAAACAAAGTCCTCTTTTCCCCCTCTTGAAAACGGTCAGGTAAACTTTCTCATTCTTATTACAGTAAATTGGCCGGTTATGTGTGTATACATACATAAAAAAAATTAGTAGTTGCATACGTATTCTTTTTTCAATGAATCGATAAGCTCCAAAGAAAAGGGGGGTCCTCCCCCGGTAAAATTTTGAAAATTCAAGGTTTTCCCCTCTTGAAGACGGTCAGGTAAATTTTTCTCATTTTTTATTTTATGTGTGTATACATACATAAATAAATAAATGAGTAGTTACATGCGTATTTTTTTTCCATGAATCGATAAATCCCAAAAAGAAAGGGTGGTCCGGAGATTCTCCCTTGGAAAAAGTTTTATTCCTAGATAAATAAGCTTTCCCGACATTTGAAGTGTGTTTTAATGACTTTTATGTTCTTCAAAATTCTAATTTCCTTATTGTAACATAAAAAAAAAAACCAAAAAAAAAACCAAAAAAAAAAAAAAAACAGTTCACGGGTCCTGAACAGGTAGGTCTAGAATTATTTTTCCCCCTTTTTTTTGTTGCCCAAGGGAATGGTCAGGACCCATGACCCCCTCCTCCAGATCCGCCAATGTGAATTGCGAGAAAATGTAACTCGGTCGGGGAGTGGATAAACATTCTCTTTCCCTTCCTTCTCCTCCTTCTCCTCCTTCCTTCTTTCTTCTCTTACATTTCTTTCCGATCATACAAAAATCTCCAGACATAATATATTTTTTGCCAAAAAGTTGGGGGGGGGGGGACGCCCCCCCGCCCCCGGTTCCGCCGAATATTCATTAACCATGTAGTAATAATTGTAAATCAAGTTTGTATAGGCCCCAAGTATAATTCTCACAACTCATATACCTGTACATGTGCAATTTTTCTTTTTTAATTCAATTCAATGAAATCAATATTTAACACGACTGTCATATCCAAGTACTGTATTTAGCAGAGAATAAGTATTATTTGTATTTTGAACCGTGGAAACCAATTATCATGATGCACTGACAATTTGACGTAATAAATATCTGAATCTGTAAATGGGGAGGTGTTTATTCCAAAAGCGAAGTTTATTCGAGTAAATACAGTAAAGAAATTCCAAGGAAAGTGATACATATTGCAAAATGTAGATTCAGATGGACAAGGTAAACTCCAGATTAACTCTTTGAGTCTCTTTAAGAGCAGTGTTAATATAATATTTAAAAAAAACCAGTATTTAATTTGCTCCTATCTTTCTCTTCATCAGCCCGTGCCTTGAGTGCCAGTATGTGGTGGAAAACCACTTTAAAATTATTAACTTTCTTATAATATATACCGTAAATCGCTATATGATTCTGATATTACATAATTATACATATTTAAAAAAAATTCTGGTAGGTTAATATTTCAGTTTCTATATATGTATGCATAATCCCATATAGGCCTACAGTAATCATGTTTTGTATAATAATAACCATTACGATTCTGGTTGAAGTTGAAGCTGACAAGGATAGTTCTATTGTACTATAAATCAGAAAGCTGTAATTCAACTTTTAAAAATAATAAAGGCATTTTTACTAATTGGCTAATTAATATACCCAGAATAATGATACCATTGTTAGTGATGTGACAACTGCTTCAATTTTCGGCTTAATATTAAGTCAAAACACAACTCAAAAATAAAATCACACATTGTTTGCAACAATGCTTTATGGAGAAATTAGAGGGTGCCATTCAAGTTTTTAAATGCTTTAAAAGCTTTCCTTCATTTAATTTATTAATAGGAACTAAGATTGTGAACATAATAAAATTGCTCAAGATATACCTACTGTGCCATAATTTACTTGAAATTGATGCATTACAAATATTTAAGTAAGCCTATTATTATAATAATTATTATGATTGTTGTGTTAAAGTCCTCAGCTAACAACTAGACCATGTTACTTGGTCTGCAAAATTTCTCTCAGAAGGCATTGCTGAAAACAATCAATAGTGACATCATTTTAAGATTATTAAACCAAAGTGTGCCACGGTTATTTAGCAAATTCCTATAAATTTTAGTTCATCTTTGAGTACTTTGTGCTATGACACGATTCAAAAAGAAGTACGGTATTGTACTGGTACTATACATTATACAAATGTGCAACACATTACTTGTATGGCTCTCTGTCTTCCTATTGTTCAAGAACACTCATCAATGCCTGCTTGTTTTCCCGAACCCAGGTGTCAAAACTCTTTTATACACATCTAGATGTGTATAAGAGACAGGCCTATATTGGTCAAGGTTGATCTAGAGAATGAAAAAAGTGTAAGAGATATAACATTGGATTATGAGATATATTTGAAATAAACATAACATTGGCCTTATAAAAAGGGAATCTTATTTTTCAAGCATTAATGATCAACTAATACCAACATTTATCACAATATGACAGTTGGATTTATTACATGACATAGTTTACCTCTTCAATAAACATTCATCATATGTTAATTTAATGGCCCTGATTCAATTTTGTGTCAATATTTTAATAGTACATCCCTCATTTATTTTACATTATAATTTTCATTACTTTATGTTTATGCCATATCTGTAATTTTATCACCTTATGCCATACACCTGAATTACAATGTTACCATACACTAGCATCATCACATTATTATGCTATCCACTTGCATCGTCATCACCTACACAATTGCATCATTTCATCACATTATGCTTAGCGTGCATCATCATCATCATTCCCTACCATATACGATTGCATTATCATTACATGCTACTCACGTGCACCATCATCACCTTATACCATACACGATCACCACATGCTATCCACGTGCACCATCATCACCTTATACCATACACGATCATCACATGCTATCCACGTGCACCATCATCACCTTATACCATACACGATCATCACATTATTCTATCCTTGCGTACACCACATTTACCATACAACATAATACTTTATATCACATACTGTAACTACATCATCACATTTCCAAACACCTAACTTTGACCTAGATCCGCTACAATATTATTTAATTGGGATAAATCAGAAGTTTAAATTTACAGTATATCATTTTCACTGATACAGGTCTCCCTCTAATTAAAGACCCCTCCAAAAATAAAGACCACTTTTCTGTGGTCCCAAATTCACAACAGTTTTTTTAAATCTTTATTATTCTAATTAGAGACCAAAGCTGCTAAAGACCATGGGAAACCTGGTCCCAAAACTATTCTTTAATTGGCGGGAGTCCTGTATTATCTCATCAAGTATAGCCCTACCTGTGCATCAATAAACTCGTAAGGTCTCAGATGCTTACTAAACGTTCGAGCTATCTCTACAATAGTTAACTTGTCACCAGAGAGTAGGAAGTTCCTGTTGAGTGTCTGCGCTCTGTTGTTTAAGATACTTCGGACAGCTTCACCTATCTGTGCCACACTTATTACATCCAGCGATATATTTCCCATTGGAATGGCTGAAATATAAGAAAAGGGATCAGCATTACAGAGTTGAGGCAAGCTAGCTAACTTCCATTTTTGGACTGTAAATACACCATAAATATAAATATGGTGTAATGAAAAATATTGTATGGTATTTTATTTGTAATTAGAGCCCATTACATTTGTAAAAACATATTTCCCATCATATAGTAAGTTAAGGGTTATGTTATGTTGGTCAAATGCAAAGTAAATAAAGTTGATTGTGGTGATTTTGGAGTTTAGAGCCATTTCCCAACGAAATGGAAGAAGCTGGACCTCAGCCATTTCTGAGATATTTGGTTGAAATGAGTTAAACTATTAAAAAAAAATAAACTTGCAAAAAGTCATAGCATGAATTAATCACAAGAAACCAACTCGTTCTAAACATTTAGTATTCCAGCATAAGTGTGGCTGGCCATCATCTGTTCTCAGACAGTAATTCTAAAAAAAAAAACTATTTTAAAATGATCCTGTTACGTCCTGAAGTGTTTTGGGATATTGTTTGAACCATTTACTGAAATGCTATCGGCCTAACATTCGTGAACATTGTGGTTGCTTATGTCAAAAAATAACATTATACACATACTCAGCAATGTTTGGTTGTTATTTAGTTGGAAATCACGTTATAAATACGTATTTATGGTTCTTCAAAAAAAGAGTTGAATACAAAACAGCAACATTACAACATATAAAACACATATTTATGAAGAACACCAGAGTAAGCCTACGTGCTAGTGGTTAAATTACCAAATTTAATCCCGAGATTATTTCTGAGCGAGTGAATGGGCCAAGATAGCATGAATCGGGTAGATAATAAACAGCAACAGAATGACAATTATTATTTTCGATTATACAACTGCATAGTTACCAACCTGAGAGATTTGAAATGCATGACTACACCAGTTCGGTGGGGGCGGGTGGCCACCGGGGTCGAGGCAAGCCCGGTGGGGGACCAGGGGCGAGGTCTCTTTGCGTTCGGACGATCTGAGCATTTTTTAGCTGTTTTAAAACGATTTCAGAGAGAGTTTGTTGACAATATCTTGTACATAAACAAAAATATTTTTAATAGAGCACATACAATTTGAGTTTTAAATACATTTTCCTCTTAATTCGTGATAATTCGTTACCACACATGGACTTGTACTAAATGCGTGACAAATTTATGATCACCCATGTGTTTCTGCAAAATACGTGTTTCATCCAAAATTACTGTGAAATGCATGACTGTCCAGCACGATGCGAGGCGGTTGGTAAACTATACAACTGTGTGTGTTCAGGTCTATGACCGCGCGTAATATAATTGCTATTTTAATATTTGTAATATTTAAAAGAATTAAATGCAATTCGCTTTTTTTTTTACACGGATAGAAGTTTTCTCCAACCAAAAGAAACTGACTGAAATCCTTGAAGATTAAACAAAAAAATGTTTTTAATTAACAAACTTACCTATACATTTATTATAACAGTAGGCCTAATTATATGATACTATACAATTATAACTTTTTGTAGCAAATCTGCGCTCATTGGACATGCAGTCACATTCTTGAAGAACATGAACGCACAACCACTAGGGTTTGAGAGCGTTCTCTTGGTCCAAAGATCTGGAATGACCTTTCACAATCTGTACGGTCTGTGGAATCACTTTTGAAACTCCGCCTTAAAACCTATTTATTTGAAACACTTTATGTAATTTTCTATTAATCTTGCTGGTTTTTCTCTTGGCTTATAACAGTGCCATGAGCACATTTGCGGTGATATATTATTGACAAAGTGACATCATTATTAATTAAAACTAATCATCAACGCATAGAAGTACTTACCAACTTTATACATATGTTCACCATATTTCTGTGGTTTCAACCATGTGAGAAAATTTTCATAGTAACAAGAAATCATGATGGTTGTTAATGGTAGTGCTCTCTCTTTCATGAATTCCTCAATGCGTGACTTAGCATCGTAATGTTTGACCTGCAATCCCATGCCATCAAAAGCATTCAGCTGTGAGCTGAAGACAACGTGTTGGACCTTCTTGACCATACAGATGTCGGCGACGTTCTCACCTTGACTGTATTCATATTCTTCACAGTCAGTTCGTTTGAATTGCGTGTCAGTGACAATGAAGCAAGCGTAAGCTCCGTCAAGTACATCAGCAAGACTTTGGCGGTCATCTAGGTCAGCCTGTGCTATCTCAATACCCTTTGCAGCCAGAGCCTTTGCTTTGTCACTGTTAACATTTCTGGTCACTGCACGAACCTTTAGTTATTAAAAAAGTATATTTTTTTAAACAAATGTGGATATCATTATTTATCGATAACAACATAAAATAAAATGCCAGTATTAGAAAATGCAGTACAATGTACAATAGAAAAGGGGGGAAATTGCTCGCGGGTATAGGTTATAAGGCTCTTCATTTATTTATTTAATTTAATTAATTACAGTTATGCAGCAAAGCATCGTCTCTTTTCCCAGTGTGTTATGTATAAAATGTAGGTAGTAGTACCGTAACTCGTGCAGTTTACAATGATTACCTGGATTCATACCAGTTTGACGATTACTGTATCACAGACTTCACAATCACAGTTTGGTGCCAACTCCATTTTTGCCATAATCTACAGTCACTTTTGATCAATATTTGGTTGTATCCAAACATTTAATAACAACATTAAATATTCAAATGAAATCTGAATTTAAGAACGTTTTAGTCAAGCCTCATATGATGCATAACTGCGCAATCTAGGATTGTCGAAACCCAGTTTGCCGAATGCCAGATTACCGAGTCAATTTTGTTATGATTTCACTTGACTGGATTCGACAAACTGGGTTTCGGCAAAGTGGTCATGGACTCAGTATGCAAACCTGATCAGAGATCAAATGAGTACATTTCCAACTTCATGAACTAAAGGAAAAAAAGCTCTCCCCAGAACCTTACCAGGAATTTGTATTCCAAGACCCTGGTCGAGGCTCTTGTCGGCACCTTGGTTCGGATTTCGCTGTCGGACATGTCGGACCCCTCGTCAAATTCCTGAAGCCAACACCTGTCTCTTATACACATCTAGATGTGTATAAGAGACAGGGGGCGTGCTCCCGCACCCCTAGATATGCCACTGTCCTCTTATCTTGGAGAAGACTCTATTTGCGGTCATCATTAAGCAAAGTCTTATCAATCTTATTCTGAGAAATTGGGGCCCTGTTTTCGACAATCCTAAATCCACCCCTGCCTACCTTGTAGCTAGGGTCTTGATGTAATATTTCAGCCACTGAGCCTCCCTGCATTCCTGTTGCTCCAAATACTACCACAATTTGTGCCATGCTAATATAAAATATTGATTAACTTGAATAAATGGAAGAAAATTTAACTATTTTTTATAGTTGTATGGTAAAAGTAACAACTCACGCTTTCAACCCTCTCTTTTTCAAGAACAGTTATATCTTCTTCAACTGTATGTTCCATTACAGCTTGACGTTAAGATTCGACATTTTGTTATAGATGGGCACTCCCAGTCCAACAAATTTGTTAGGAAGAAAGTACCTATTTATAACAAAATTGTTAAAAGGTTATATTACACCACCCACCAAAGCTGATTTTTTGCTTTGCACGGTTAAGCTGCAAATGTTCTTTATAAAACAGCCAATCACCATTGGTTTTCTTTTTGCACAACACCCTAAAGCTCAATCGTAAAGCTAAACATAATTTACCGAAACAAAAAAAATAGGTCTACTTGTCAATCAACAGCATTATTATACAATTTGAAAAAAAAAAAACCACATAAAATAAATGACTCTTCATTAATAACCATGTCATAGATGTGTTTGAATGATTGTACATTGGTGCTAATTGTAAGAGATGAAGGGGGACCTAAAACTTTTGGTTAATAATTTACATAAAAATTATCAATTCGCAAAACAGATGCAGTCTTAAACCGATTAATTCAAGAGTACTTTAATATACGCCTACTGTCCATGTCCATACAAAATTAGCCTGGACAAATATTGCTTCAGAAAAAGAAGCTACCACCGCCCTCACCACTACCTCGTCTGCTGCAACTATCCCTACATCACCACCACCACCACCACCCCTGTCACACTACCAATTTACCACAACTAACCTAATACCAAGTTACTGTATACCATGAAATCTGCCACCATCACTCACAATTAATTATTATCCTACCGGCTGGATATCAGCTGAAATTAAACACGTTTTGCACATCGAAAGAACATTAAGAGAGAAGAACGTACCACATGCCGATACGAAAAGGGTGTAGATATTAAAATAGACCACCAACCACCATTAGTAGAAGAACATATAAAACTCGTGTAACAAAATCTTACCCGGAAAACATCAGTTCTAAAAATGCTTGCAGAAATCAGCAAGAAAAATATTTTCTTTCCGACTGAATGATTTTTTAAAGTTGTATTTTACACACCCACATTGCTTTGTTTACTTAATGCATCATTACGCACCATGATCGTCGGCCGGGTGCACTGGTGTGTAGGCCTAAATAGGCCTAACAATGAGTCTCTTGATTCGGATCAGAAAATATTCATTGTGTTCAACCATAGAGAAAATAGAACTGTTCTATTTTCTCTATGGTTCAACAATGTACACAAAGTGGAAATAAATTTGTCCCAGATACAAACGTAAATTAAGTAATATACACAGTGGTGGCGCCAGCCGGGGATGTGTATAAGAGAACAGGCCTGGACCACGGCGTCGCCCCGACGCCACGATGAGGTCATCGGAAAAGAATATTAACTTGCCTATCCAAAACGTTATTTTGATTGCCAATCCCATTGTGGACTAAAAGCACAATTGGGCCATACTATTTTTTAAACTAAAGGAAAAAAAGCTCTCCCCAGAACCTTACCAGGAATTTGTATTCCAAGACCCTGGTCGAGGCTCTTGTCGGCACCTTGGTTCGGATTTCGCTGTCGGACATGTCGGACCCCTCGTCAAATTCCTGAAGCCAACACTGAATATACAGGACTAATACATAACTAGCTAGAGCGGACAAAGTTTCGCGAATTTTCCGTGACCTGGACCTTTGTCATGACTCACAGTTGGACCGCTAAATTGATGGTCAATTCATTCAGTTGGTTTTTAGCGAGTGTAATATCTGTCTGAAACCTGTAAAATTTTAATCATTTACTTTCGTAAACTTTTTGTCATTGATTTTTTATTGTATATTTGCCTGTGTAAAGTCGAATAAATAAATAAATAAACTAATCGCCTGTGCTTTTGCATTATAAATCTAGGACTCTTAAGCTTTTTTTTTTCAATTTGTCCAAGATTATTAATTGATGCTGCAGTTCTAGAGAGTCCAACTTCTTTTCTCCGAAAGGTTCATCTTCATTTTGATTGATTGTTTTGTGCTTTTTCTCTTTTCAAATTTTTATATTTGTATCTGTGATCCGGGGATGAGCCCACCAGCACTGCTACAGTGATTCAGTTCACTTGGTTGGCCCTCCTCATCTTGTGTTTTGGACCCAATTAATAATGAAATGAAATAATAGGTTTTAAAAAGCAGACATTTTGAAATTGGGAGTCCATACCTTCTGCACCCCCTGCCAACGGGCCTGGTGAAATACAAATAATAACAGGAACATGAAATGTTTCAATCGTATGAAACATAGCCCTTCAACGAAAGTTCATAAATGTTTAAATGTTAACAAAGTTAGATGTTGACAAAGACTACAGTACAGTAGTCGAAATATTCGTTACATTGTAGTGTTTCTAAAGTTAACATTTTACGTACGTATTCAGAACTGTACACAGTATTATATTATAATCATATCTTTCGAAACACACCTGGACTTACATTGGTTGTGGCATGGCCCCTGCACCTTACCTACGGGCCTGGGTATCAAAGAAAAATGTTAATATTTTCTGTGGATGCCACTTATTGGGTTTAATCAACATACTGTACAAATGTACACTGTAGGCCCTAACCACGAAAAGCAATTTTCAAGATGTTGTATATCATAACATGCAATTTGCGTTAATGTCTTAGGAATATGTAATTTGAAATGTAAGATGATGATGACGACAAAATAATTGAACTTTCGGTGCACCATGTGTAAAAACATGTTTTTTTTTTTTTTTAAAGTAAACCATTAGTTGACTGTATGTATAACTATTAAATTAATGATAATCATGCATGCCTAGTAACTGTTCTGATTTGAAATACTGAATAACTCTATATCTAATTAACAGAGAGAACCTTGTTTATATTATGTCATTGATTTTTTATTGTATATTTGCCTGTGTAAAGTCGAATAAATAAATAAATTAACTAATCGCCTGTGCTTTTGCATTATAAATCTAGGACTCTTAAGCTTTTTTTTTTCAATTTGTCCAAGATTATTAATTGATGCTGCAGTTCTAGAGAGTCCAACTTCTTTTCTCCGAAAGGTTCATCTTCATTTTGATTGATTGTTTTGTGCTTTTTCTCTTTTCAAATTTTTATATTTGTATCTGTGATCCGGGGATGAGCCCACCAGCACTGCTACAGTGATTCAGTTCACTTGGTTGGCCCTCCTCATCTTGTGTTTTGGACCCAATTAATAATGAAATGAAATAATAGGTTTTAAAAAGCAGACATTTTGAAATTGGGAGTCCATACCTTCTGCACCCCCTGCCAACGGGCCTGGTGAAATACAAATAATAACAGGAACATGAAATGTTTCAATCGTATGAAACATAGCCCTTCAACGAAAGTTCATAAATGTTTAAATGTTAACAAAGTTAAATGTTGACAAAGACTACAGTACAGTAGTCGAAATATTCGTTACATTGTAGTGTTTCTAAAGTTAACATTTTACGTACGTATTCAGAACTGTACACAGTATTATATTATAATCATATCTTTCGAAACACACCTGGACTTACATTGGTTGTGGCATGGCCCCTGCACCTTACCTACGGGCCTGGGTATCACAGAAAAATGTTAATATTTTCTGTGGATGCCACTTATTGGGTTTAATCAACATACTGTACAAATGTACACTGTACTTTTTGTTAAAAAATAATAGTAGGCCCTAAGCACGAAAAGCAATTTTCAAGATGTTGTATATCATAACATGCAAAATTTGAAATGTAAGATGATGATGACAAAATAATTGAATTTTCGGTGCACCATGTGTAAAAACATGTTTTTTTTTTTTTTTTTTAAGTAAACCATTAGTTGACTGTATGTATAACTATTAAATTAATGATAATCATGCATGCCTAGTAACTGTTCTGATTTGAAATACTGAATAACTCTATATCTAATTAACAGAGAGAACCTTTTTTATACATTATATTTGCATAGACCCTTAAATATTAATAAGCATTTTTTGTTGTAAAATCTTTACAAATCGAAAAAATAAAAGTTTGGTTATTGTACAAATAGGCCTAATGAATGTTTAAGAGTGCAATGGGATGGACAGGTTCATGAGTTAAAAGAGTGACTGTTAAATTCAACAAGGAGGAGTCAATCTTTCAACTCATGAAAATATTCATTTCATTGCACGAATAAAGCATTCATCACTTGTTTTATAACACACATACAATAGATCCTTGTCAGACATTTTATGAAAAAATAGTGAGTTAAGTCTACCTTTTTTCTAAATGGAACAGTCCTAACAAAACCAAAAAACAAACAAAACGCACGGATGGAACTAAATTTCTACGAGTGACGAAATGGTGTAAATAACCAGTCACGTGATACGAAATCCATCAATTAAATGACAACGATCTATTAAGGTGTGTTATAAAGGTTATTTTTGCCTTTTAAATTAATTTTTAATTGAATTTTTAAGGTTTTTATCGATTTTTTTTGGCAGACAGTACATGTTTTTTTTTCATTCGTTTAGTTTAGTTAGTTCACAGTTTTTACTGTACTTAATTTGTTTTATTTGTTATATTTGTATGTTTGACTGCCCACAGTTTGTGAGTGCTGCAGTTTCAAGTGTGTCGCAAATGAATAAATAAATAAACTGGTGTAATTTTTTGCACTGTCGCATACATTATCCATACTGTAGAATGTTATGATTTAGGAAAATCAGGATGCAATGACATAAAACATGAATTAAAATGAACATTTCAAATATAATTGACATTCAACTTTATTATATACTTGATAATTGCTTTTTTGAAACTATAATAAACAATCAAACTAGTTTTCCAATAGTATATTAAATGACTCATTTGATTGGTTTACAGAAAAATTTATAAATTTAATTTTTTCTAAATGTAAATTTACCCGATGTTCTCTTCATCATTATAATGTAAACAAAAATAATTTTAATAATGTGAAAAGAAGTTTTATTCCCTTTGAAACATTTAGGCAGGTTTTGCTTTGCTTTTCTAGTTAAAAAAATGTGGCATATTTTTGTTAACATGTTACCCTCCTATCTAACTACGTGGGATTTACAGTTTATATGAAACACTGACAACACTATGTGAATATCTGTTTACTTCTATACATTCTGAAAAGAAGTAAAGTATGTAGTGCGTATAATTAAAAATTGACACCAGCACATTTTTATAATAAAGTAGTATCATTCAGTGAACAATGCATTGCAAAAACCTCATTATTAAAAAAACATGCACAAATGATAGAAATGAGACAATAATATAATTGTTATCAAAATAATTTTGTTTTGAAATCTATTTTTAAAAAGTGACATTTAACATTCTAAAAAATGATATTGCCTTAGTATTTCTCTAAGAATTAAGTTTAATAACATTTTTTTACAAGTACTTTCATTCATGAATTTTAGCCGAGTATATCACAACTACATTTGATATAAATATTAATAGTTTTACTGTACTTGTGAAAATCAACTTCTATTTCAAAACATCTTAAAACATCTTGAATGTTTACTGACATTTAAGATAATTCCAAACATACAAAAATGGCGAACTATAAATATTTTGGAATAATTGCATATGTATTATTTACAAGGTGTTGTTTCTAAATGGACTTCTGAAAAGTTAATCAAGGTTTGTATATCTAATGTTTTTTTTTTAAATTATTATTTTATCAAAAATCCTGTATATCTATATACAATTTGGTTCAATTTTCTTCGAGACACCTTCTCAAATTTTGCGCAGACTGAACCAAGAGTACAAAAAAGGAACCATAGTCAAAGTTCATATTTCCAAAATATATAATACTGTACATATATTGGAACAACAAAAACAGCATGTCTTTAGTACTTGATGCAGTTAAATTAAAAAAAAACAAAAAACCTGCCAAGGATGAATTGTGTACTGATACAACTGTCCACACAACACACTGCAGCTTAAACTATGTCTTGTCACATATCCACCTATTTTTTTTTAATTTCCATATTTCAATATACAGTATCTTATCAAATATTCACTTATACTTTCAAGGATGTTTCTTGTGCACAAACTTGTTATATTTGAACATTTTAGAATTTAGCTCTTAAAATAAAAATTGTATTATTGAAGGCAGATGTCTGCTGGATGTGATGACTGTGCGCGTGACCTTATTTGGTTTTCGATCTGACGCGAGCCATCACCGCATCTGGTGGATGACGGCCTCTTGCGGCCGACATTGTCTCCACATTTGTTGTTTCGTTTAGTTGATGTCGGCCTCTTTGCATTCTTATATATTTATTTATTTTTATAATATATTTGTACCATAATATTTCATATCTAATTTAATATCTTTTATGTACACTCTATCATTATGTTTGATGAATGTCTATAAGAAAAAGTTGAAAGCTGAAAATATAAATAACTAAAGTTCTATACCAGTATACAATACATACAGTCTTTATAAATTCATTAACTGTTTTTGGTTGAGTCACAAATTGCCACAAGGTGTTTCTACATTGCAAACATTTGCCATTACAAATAAAGATATCAAGCAATATGGTGCAACATTGAAGGCATATACGTACAATCAACAATTCATTTAGAAAGGGGAAAAATACAAAAATACATGATGTAAATTCGAGATAAAATTATTTACAAAACCTAAAATTTACATATTGTATTTACAGTAAAGACCATGCAGGTGTAACGTATTAGATCCGAGGCTAAACACTGGAAGACGGAACGTAATGGATTGTATTCAGTGACAATAAACATAAAATATGAAGAATTATATTCATCTCATACTTTAACATATATAGTAGTCGAAATGGTTGTGTATTCTTCGACATCTATCCATTCAGTTTGAGATAAACATCATTTTCTGATATCAAAGATTTGAACATGCCAATGGGCCAGCACTGATCAGTTATAGTCTTGATTACTGCAGCTATAATTGAATTTAACCTGTTTTAAGGAACAAAATCAAGGTTTTACTTTGTAATGTTTGGCATAGGCATACTAGCTCTGTATATCTTTGGTTGTATCGGGCCCCCATAGGCCTTGGAATGGTTCGAAGGTTTTATCGTTGTTGATTCAAATAAGGCGTTCTTCCGGTGGCAATTTTAATATGTTGTCCATCTCAACTCGTGACCCAGTGATCTCCTGTCGACTTGGGCTGTAGGTTCCTTGAGAGCGACGTTTACTTTTGACTGACAGGAGGAAGATGACTAAGATTATCAGGAGGATGAATACTGCTACTCCTCCAAGAACTGCTCCAATAATGATCCATTTATCATCACCTTGTTTGACAGCCTACAGAAAAAGGCAACTCAATTGGTCAACTATTTCTTTACTAACCATGTGACAAATCATGCATCATTCAAATACTGCAACAGAAGATAATTCTTCAAAAGCACAAAATAATACACTTCAAGTTAAAAAAACCATATTTGTTTAGAATCATTATTTTCCTTGAATTTGTAACATAAACATATTAATAGTACAATACATTATTTTCCCAAATGTTATTTGAAATATCTAGGTGTATAAAATTTGTTAGATTCAACTTTAAATATTGTTGAAGAAAATAAGCAAACAATAGAAATCTTTATTGTTTATTCAATGTTTCTTTAAATATTGGTTGAGACTTACATCTGAACAGGTTGAGCCTTCATACTTTGAATTGCATTTGCAGTAGTACTTAAGTTGGGAGTTCTCATCCACGTGACATGTGCCTCCATTTTCACATGGAGACATCAAGCAAGGATTTTCAAAAGAACAGTTTTTGCCAGCAAACTCTTCAGGACATGAACAATTGTAACTGCCTGGGGTGTTAGTACAACTGCTGTTATTCTCGCATGGGGGCATTGGTACACACTCATTGATGTCATTCTCGCAGAGGCTGCCTTGCCAACCTGTGCCAGAATTTTGTAAAATAATTATTAACAAAAAAACCCACATGATTAAGGGTAACCTAAGGTTATTTTTTAATTTGCCACTAAGAAACAACTATTGTTATCTGAATAATCTGGTTCTATTTCTGGCTGTTTACTTTATATGTTTACATTTTAAGCTGTTGCTTATCACCTTTGTATCTCTACCAAGATCAAGCCATTTTTCCTCGCAGTACTGTTATTTCTTAAGCCACGTTCACATGTCTACATCGATCGCGAGCGGTTGAGATGCTGGGTCGTGAGCGAGATTGTGTTAGATAAAAAAAAAATGGCCAAACTGTGTTCGTTACACCGCTTTCGAGGCGAACGGAAATAGATTTACGTCACATCCCAATTGGTTGTCGACATGCTAGGCCTGCGATTTCTGATCCTAGGCCTGGGTGGAGGTGGCATCGACGATCCTGCAACGGTCCCCGTCTGACATTTTTGGGCGATCGCCGATGTTCCCAATTCTGTGGTAAACCGGCAAGTTTAACGCATTTCTGTAACTTATATTGCATTTTCTCGTTTTATTTCGGAAAGCCACTGAAAATAAATAAATCTATTTATCATATATTGTATGTTCGCCTTTATTTTCGAATCATAAGTTATAAAAATTTGCATTTTAAAATCTTCCAAGCGTAGGCCTAGGCGTCGGTACACCGCCGTACACGTACGTCATTAAATCATGTTTGTAGACGAAATGTACGATATGATATCCACGAGTAATATTACTTTTAAACTTATTATGTGATTTATTGTTGTCATATTAAAAGTGATTTTCAAGTTTGTATAAATGGTAAATACCACGCCATTCTTAACTCTATTCCAGCCAGGAAAACGTGAAGTCACACATTTTCTCCCTTACTTTGACCCCGGAGAGATGCTTGTATCTGATTGGCTTTCACACAA
Source organism: Anneissia japonica (assembly GCF_011630105.1). Lineage (NCBI taxonomy): Eukaryota > Metazoa > Echinodermata > Crinoidea > Comatulida > Comatulidae > Anneissia > Anneissia japonica. The sequence goes on along the minus strand of NW_022734790.1, from coordinate 112,415 downwards.
GAGGTCCCAGCTCGCTGGTGACCCGCTTGCAAGCGGCTGTTCACATGGATCGAGAGCGAGCTGCATCGAGAGCCGCTCGTGGGTGACCCACGACAAAAACCGCTCTTGAGTGGTTGTTCACACGAAGGCCCGAATCGCGAGCCGATCGTTCGCTTGCGAGCGACCTAAGACATGTGAACGCGGTATCAGTATGCCTTGTATGCCTGTCTTGTCATCAAATGCTTATAATGCATCAAGGAGTAGTGCTGTCCATCTGTGCATGAGTGTGAAGCAATAGTTGCTTAAATATCATATTAAGTATTATACACAGATAGTGTAATTTTTGTTGGGAATGGATCCTGAAAATGTACACTATCAAGGCAAGTTAATATTTATGCACACAACAATATGTAGCAAATCTAAAATTGTTTTTCAAATACTATGTGAATCACTGATTTTACATTGATGAAATAAAACACAACATTCATAGAAATAATAATAATAATAATACATACATACATACAAACACAACATAGAAACATACAAATCAAACATACCTTTCGAACATGAACAATTGTAACCATTAACATTGTCAATACATATGGCCTTATTCATACATGGACTACTTTGACATTCATTGATGTCCTCTTCGCACTGGTTGCCAGTATAGCCTGCAGCACACACACATGAGAAGCCATTGGTTTCCTCTGAGCACGTGCCGTTGTTCTTGCATGATGTTGAGAGACAGGATAGTTTAGTGTCACACTTATCACCTGTTGCCCCAAAGAAAGAAACAATTTTAAAAATACAAACAATTATTATTGCTGTTTCTTTAGTTGTTGCTGCAGGTGTTTTTTGTTGATGTCAATATAGTTATCAGATATTGTTGTCAATGTTGTAGTTGTTGTTTGTTGTTACTGTTGATGTAGTTATTAGATTTTGTTGTCAATGCTGCAGTTATTGTTTTGGTTGTTGCTGTAGTATTTTGTTGCTGTTGATGTAGTTATTAGATATTGTTGTCAATTGCTGCAGTTTTAATGTTGCTGTTGATGTAGTTGTTGGATATTGTTGTCAATGTTGCTGTTGTTTGATGTTGCTGTTGATGTATTTATTGGATATCGTTGTCAATGTTGCAGGTGTGGTTTTGGTTGTTTTTCTTTTGCTTTGATTTAGTTGTTGGATATTGTTGTCTATGTTGCAGGTGTTGTTTTGGTTGTTTTTCTTTTGCTGTTGATGTAGTTGTTGGATATTGTTGTCTATGTTGCTGTTGTTCTAATTAGTAAAGCTGTGCTGTGTTCCTACTACACTAAATCATTCTATTAAACCTACGAAAACTTAATATTAGACCTGAACAACAAAATAAAACACATTATGCATAACATAAATCTATTATTATGTAATCAGTTATTAATATACTTATTAAAATTTAAATTAGTATCCTTATTGTTGTTATGAACAACAAAATAAAACACATTAACATTATGCCTAATATAAATCATCATTTATAATTATTTGATCAGTTTTTAATATACTTACTGTATTAAAATTTAAATTTGTATCCTTATTGTTGGCTTTCCTTACCAGCCACTGTTATTATAAATATCATCAATAATTATAAGCTTTACAGTTAATTCTTATTATTACTATTGCTATTATCAATAACTATCTTTAATATTTAAATTTGTATTCCAGCTGTTGGCTTACCTTTCCAGCCATCAACACAGGCGCAATTTGGGCCAGGAGGGCTGCTTGAGCAGGTGGCACCATTTTGGCAGGGGTTAGCTTCACACCAATCAATTTCCTTCTCACAGTTGTTACCTTCGTAACCAGTGACACAGTCACAGGTGTAATCCACAGGCTTATCTCCAGTGGGCTGAGAACAACTCCCACCATTTTGGCAGGGGGAATTGACACATGGTCCCTCCCAGTCACACAACTCACCTGTAAACACCAGTAAATAAGAATTTTACACATTAATGTGAATTTGAGCTGTACTTAGAATATTTGTTGGTTGGTAATAAATACTAATTGGGGTTGTGAACAAAGCTCTGTTCAAAACACCAAGATTTATAAGACTATTTGTGTGATTTGCCCAAATATGGACATGATGATGTTATATCATACCCATATATAAGTTTAGAAAGGTATAGCTTATGAGTTAAGTCTGCATTCTCTTTAATACAGATACAAACAATTGCATTTTATTTCAGATTATGAAGAATTTTAAATACATTCTCTATCTAAATGCATTATTTACAACATAATATATCTAATGCTATGTTAACATAAGAATAAAATTATAACAAGATATACTGTATACACAATAAATATAATGTTGTTTTCATATGCATACATGTAAAATTAAATGTAGTGTGATATATTGTAGCTTTACTATACAATGTTTGTGATATGTATGATGCTGCTGCAAGATTTATGGAATGTTGTGGAAGGCTAGCTGTGTGTCTTTTCTGGGTTCTGTTCATGTGTATATATAATTATGCGTGGAGGAAATATAATGTATGTGTGAAATACTGTATTAGTGTAAAATCTTTCAAAACTAAACATGCTAAAACTTCATGCTATCAATCTTAATACAATGATAGACTCTAGATAACAAGTGTCACAACGGCAATAAATTAATTTCAATACAATATAATTATGCCGACAAATCTCAATGCAGAGTTGGAAAATTGAAATATTAAAAAATAAGTTTACTAAAAGAAGGTATAGAATGGTTTAATTTGAATGCAATATAATATAAAAAATTAAAAATTAAGATTGGCCAATAAAAATGGTTTTTATAATGATTGAGCAAACATATGAGCCAGTATGTATTTTTATATACTAGAGTATAAGAGGACTGTGTTGAGGTGTAACTTATAAAATGTCAAACACTGTCATGGGTCCCAGAGTGTCCTATGAGTTAGGACAACACTCCCACGAGCAAGCAAGAATCTCATGGAAAATAACCAATCTCCTGCAAATTCATAAGATTTGCATGTTTTTTTATCAATCTCCAAGAAATCTGTGTTGATGGGCATTGCCTATTTAACCAGATCTCCCGAAAGTGGCTTCTTCCAATTTGGGACCCTTGCATTGTGCGTTTTGGATAAATACAATTGTAAAACTGAATATACTGTACTTTGTTGTAACATATACTGTATTAAAAAATCCATGCTGCCTTTATTCAGTAATGTTAATAAATTACACTACAAATATAATATATACAAATATAACAAAAAGAAAATAATTTATATAATATATGACTGGCACTGAAAAGAGGATCTTCAATTTGTTATTAATGACCATTGGTAAAACATCATGCATCTGAGGTAGGGTTAAACATAATAGCAATGTAAGGGAAAGGGATAAAGCAATGAATCAGGGTGATCACCTAGTGAAAGTGAATTGCTCATCTTTATTGGGATTAGCTTGATAGTAATGAACAGCTGGTCATGGCTTTCCTCCATGGTCAGATGATGTGGATAGTTAATCTGTGATTAACTCAATAAGCTATGATGAGTCGATGCAAGCTGATGGAAGTGAACTACTTATTTGTTGGGATTAAATGAATTAGCTCATGATAGTGAAATATTTGCTTTGTTATTCTAATCCTAATGCTAATTGTTAATTATCCGAAATACATTAGATTAAGATATGGATAGGCAGATTTAAAAAAAAAAGGAATTTAGAGAATTTTAAGATGATCAAGTAAGATGCCTCTATTCATTAATTCATTCATTTATTACATCTGAGAAATCCAATAAACAGTAAACAGTGATTACATTTAACATTTGTGTTTTTTTATCTTCTTATCAAACAGTTAAAAACTTGTACGACAAAACTCTCTCTACAGAACTAGAGTATGTAATGGCTGAGAAAATTATACTGGGTTTTTCTTTTTCTTCGCCCATAAAATGGGAAGCTAGGTATCATATCTGTATCTGCTTAAGACAATGGTGGTGGTAGCATGATATTTTCAATGAAATATGTTGACTGTAGCCTGAACAAGTAGAAATAATGAAATAAGGGAAATAAAAAAAAAAACATTAAGACATTATTCTGTCTGTTCCAATGAGAGCATTTGGCATGTCATTGGTAATTACTGCTGCAACCAACCAACCAATCAATTATGCAATCAGTATCAATATTATATATAGAGAAAGCCAAATATCAACAGCAGAATACAGTGGTACAACAATTTTTAGATGTTTTTAAAGTTTCTCAAAACCTATTTAGGAACCCACTCACAATGAATTCAGTTCTAGAGTATAAAAGTGTCCCTTTCAGAAAAAAGTGCAATGATATTAAATGAAAATAACATGGCGATTAGCGTTAAGTAATACGTTAGAAAGATAACAATAGAAAAATTATGTCATGAATTAGGCCTCTTTTATAAATTAGTTATCTGTACACTAAAATTATATTCACTTTTAGCTTATAAATTGGCAATGTAAATATCAGAACATGATTTCAACTAGACAACCTGACATCCATTTACCACGTGTACAATCATCACAACTATAAGGCTCACAACATGCAAAGAGTTAGAATGAAATAAGGCTGCCACTGGTAAGTGTGAGTCAGTAAAAAGGCAGGACATTGTGGGTATTACAGAACCACAGTAACAGTCGTCCTGATTGGTTAACAACATAACAGTATGGTCATCGGTTATCGTGCAGCTGATTTACATCCTGTTAGCAGTTGTGCATTACGTGAACGCAAGCATCAAACGAGTCAACAGACAGATACAACACAGTGGTGAAAAGTCTACGAGTGACTACCTGAATAGAACTGACTGCAATTGCAGGACCAAGTGGCGGTTGTGAAATCCAAGTTGCAGTTCCCATCATTCTGACATACCACATTTTCACAGGTCACTTCCCCACAGTAGATGCCACGGTAACCCATGGGACATGTGCAGTTGAAGTTATCAGCAGTCACAGCTGAGCAGTTACCCTTGTTTGCACAGGGACTGTTCTCACAGGGGTTGATTTCACAGTGCCTCCCAAAGAACCCACTCAGGCAATTACATGTATAACTCCCTTCAATATTATCACAATGACCGCCATTTTGGCATGGCTGAAATTCGCTACATTCATTTATATCTTGGTTGCAAGTATCACCTACATGGAAGACAGCAGAGCAGTGGTAAACAAAGAACCAATTTTCATCGGAGATTAAAGTTTACGTTCAAGATTGTAGTTTTTTTTTTTTTAAAGGTTAGTGTTCAATAAAAATTCACCATGTTTAGGAATCAAAAACAAATCATTAACATGGAATATTTTTCAAAACAATGTTACCGAATTATCAAAGAGACGTTAGCTAAAATATCACCATTACAATTTACTGCAAACAATCAACGCTTATATTCTAAAATTAATCACATCAAATGCTATCTTTACGAAATATTGATTTTTTTTTCATTCATTATCATGGGATTCCAAACAAGTTAATAATATATAAATAAGACTACAGAAATTTAGATTTAGTTATGATTTCACATGTACAGTGTAAGTAAACGAATACCTAGCAAATAAATAGAAGTAGTTGGCACTAGTTCACTTTTATCTGGGGAGATGGAGAAGTAAATACAAAAAGCCTGTGCAGATAATTTATCATAAAATATTGCCTATCATTAAAATCCATCCTAATATTTTCTGAAAGCTTAAGTTGTTTACAATATGTTTACAGTTTATTAAACAAGACCCATGCCTATCAGATCATTAAAATCCATCCCAATATTTTCTAAAAGAGTTGTATATAGCTTTACAATTTATTAAACCACACCCTTGCAAGGTCCAAGGTTCCTTTAAAGACAACATATTTTCAGGTTACAGGTAGTAGAAATCTTATTTGCAGTACATACAACTCAGTGGTGTTTGGTTTTGTGGCATTAGTGTGTGCAAAATACATGCATTTAATGAAACCTTCAAAAGTATACATTTTTTATAATAGAGTACACATTTTTCTTTTTGTATTTCTGTTGGTAATTTTTTGAAATTATCAAATCACCTACAATTACTTGAATCTGAGGACCTTCTTTTACAATATTCTGACTGTTCTCATTGGTTGGATTTTTGGTATAAATATTTGTAAATACGGAATATATTCCTGATGCTTATTTAATTAAATGCCAAAATATACAATCCCAATGACACATATTACTTTAATTACTATTTTTTAAATACTAAGTTTATTACTGTTAATTTAAAAATTATTCTAAAAAAATGTAAGTAAAAAAAGTCAATATTAAAATTCATTATTTCAGGATCACTAAAAAAAATCAATATTAAAATTCATTATTTCAGGAGCACTTAAAATAAAATCTAAATGATAGCAATGAAAAAAAAAATTCTTTGTCGACATAATCTAGTTCTACAAACAAGGTAACTGTAATATATTTATTGTATTTTTTTACTTGTAAGAAAATTTTGACTCCACAATAAAAAAAGCTTTAAAATCAATATGATAGTACTTAATATGGACACTCGGAACAAAATGAATAAATTAATCGAAACGACTAAGGTGGTGTCTGTGGATTTGTGCATACTGTATTTGATGAATTGCATGAACATGAAATATTTTATTATTCTTAATAAATAATGAACATGCAGTTAATGTTACACTCACAGCATGTCAAAATTGACCAATTATTACATAAGCTCAAAGAGGGAATTCCCCTTCTGTTGATGAAGGGTAATTTTCCTAAAAAATTTACAGCATTTTCTCCGTCACTCCTTTTGAAAAAAAATGTTAATTTAATTTCATTATTTTAATTGCTTATTTTGTATCTTTGCAGATACAAAGCGATTCTGTCCCCGGTGATTGGATCTATAGTATGCTTAAGCATTGCTGCTGTAATCAGTGCAGGAGCAGACAACACCACCAGGTACCTATTTATACTCCTGGGTGAGAGAAGCAATGCAGATAAAGTGCCTTGCTCAAGGAATCAAACGAAAAATGCACAGTGAGAGATTGAAACTCTGACCTTCAGGTTGGGACACCAAACTGTACCTGTGACACCAAACAACTTCTACTAACTTAATTATTTTGTAAGTAAAAATGATTTTTTCATAATTTCCCCAAGTAATTTATGGTTTATAATTGCCATATATTATTTGTTAATGGTTGTTTTCTATACTAAAAAGCCTGGTTAATGCATGGTTGACGATATTCCAATGGGGCGAATTCTGTGCAGTAAATCTGTAATCCCACAAAATATGAATACCATTCATATTCTATTTTGTCATTCTATTGTTAAAAGATTGAATTTTATTGGTTAGGTCAGGTCAAATTGGCAATCATCCCTCATGAATATTCATGCCATACTTACCTGAGTATCCTGCATCACATGTGCATGTGAATGAATTAACAGCATTTAAGCATGTTCCCTTGACACATGGAGCGCTGGAACACTCATCAATATCCTCCTCACAATGTATTCCTGTGTAACCTACAGTAATGATAGGCAAATAAAATAATGATGATAATTAATAATAATAGCAATAAAAACAATACAACAATATAACTATAATATTAACAATGACTACATTTACTATGTTTGTAGGGCTACCGTCACAAGAGAAGGTTTGTTACATTACACTGTTATTAGTAGTTTTCATGGAATTATATTTAATTTTAGCTCTATATAAATGTTTAATCTCCTTTAATGAGATGCATTCCCTTTAATTTACTTATTTCTGTCAATTCAATATTTCGACAACATTCATTCAAGGAACATACTATTAAATATACAGATCATTTACATAGCACTGCCTTCTAGCAGCTATGAAATACTAACACAAATAAATGCATATATGCATGAAACACCTTCAATTTTTAAATATTTCATCCACTTGTATACCATACTTACCTGTTATCTAGCAAGATTATATAATATCTTGTTCTATTTTAAATCTCAAACTTTAAGAAAAGGTTTTCAAAATCAGAAAGAGAAGTGCTGTCATTGTGATTTTATGAACACTAAATAAATAGGCAAAGACAGCTGCTTGCCAGTCTACTACGTCAAGTTTGCTCTCTTTAAATTAAAACATGTAAGCAAGTATTTTGCTACAAGTTCGATTGTATATAAACAGGAATAAAACTGCATTGTGATTTGTAGGGGGAACCCCTAAAAATTATTTCTTTACTAAACATTTTTGGCAATGACAGCATAGATGTGGCAATAGATAAATTAGAATATTTTGCTAACTTTAGCATAAAATAAACCTATTCTGGATTTCTATTTAGAAAACAAATCCAGAATCAGAACAAAAAGCAGAACCAGAAGCTAGCAAAATGAAACCAGATATAGTTAGATAATTATTTGCATACTAGCATAAAGTTCACTCTTTATGTGTCACTCAAATATGAAGCTTAAATTTACAAAGGTTTCGAAAGAGCCCCACCCCCCACACCTTTGCTTACGAGTGGTTGAAATCAACCTCAAACTTTTGAAATTCAGTATTTTGTAATGTATTGGAGTGTCATTTCCAGACATTTTAGGTTTATATTCGTCATTAAAATAAAATCAGGATTTAAATTTGGTATTCAATACCTGCAATGCATGTGAAATATAACACATTGCAAGTTGGTAAAACATACCTGGAATGCAATCGCAGTTGTAACTGTTGAGTTCATCTGTACATGTACCTCCATTCTGGCAGGGACTGCTAGCACAATCATCTATGTTCTCATTGCACAATGTGCCTTCGTACCCTGTGAAACACTGACACGTGTAATTTTGTTTTTCCACTGTTGGCATGCATACACTGTTTAAAGAGCATGCATTGTTGATACAATAGTCGATCTCTGTTGAACAGGTTGGACCTTCGTAGCCAGCAGCACAAATGCACTTGATAAGAAGCTGGTGAAAAACACAGTAGTTAACAAATTTAATTATTTAAAATCAATTACACAATCTTTGTTCATCTGCACATAAATATTGAGTGCCTAATAATGCTTGCTATTAAAATGCATAAAAGTGCACAGCCACCTTTATACTGTCCCTGAAAAAGGTTAAAATCATACATGTGCACGTGAACAATAATCAAACCACCCAAGATGAGAGACACTGCTCCAGGAAGATCTAGTCTTAACAATCCACCTTTTGCACTTGGTTACTTCAAGATAGAGACATCATCTGTATAAGGTATTAAATCAAATCACTGGATACTGAATAGCGAAGCTGTACTGTAAATTTCTGAAAATCACTGTCAGAGTTTGTTTGCTATTAAGTAATGTATTTGATAATATTGTAATACTATTACAAAAGTGTACTATATTGCTAACTTTTATGCAATATATTGCTGTACATTTAAAAAAAAAAGCTGATTTTAGGCTGTGATTTTAAGCTTGAAATCGTACCTTGTGCAATACTAGGCCAGCCAAGGCCTGGGAGTTTGTATTAACAGTTCTGCAAAATCGTACAATAATGAACCACGGAAATACATGTAGTATTCTTATTACTATAATTATATTATATATTATATTATGATTATGGCTAGCATAAATGATTAAATGGAATCGTTCATTTTGATCACGAGGGCAAATGAATGTCTCAGGACAATCCATCTGGCAGGCTAGGCATACACCATCGCTGCATACTATGTAATCACTTCAGTCAACATTTCTCTCAATATATGTCCAAGCTTTACCATTGATATCTTTCATGTCCTAATGTCTCGGATGTAATGTTGAAACATATTTTAGTGATTTGATAAAAGAAATTTCATGTTTAAAATACAGAAGCAGCAATTATGGTGTCGTTTACAACAGACACATTCAGCAAAAACAGTCACCGAGCAGCCATCTTTACAGTGTATTAACTCGAGCGTTTAAAACAATAACTAAGCGAAGTACATATTACCAAATAACTGACAGTTTCTTGCATAAGAAAATATATATATTTTCCTTCTTTTTTTACAGTATTTCTTTAATTCTGTTTTGTTTTTGATTATTTAAGTTTTTGCTTTTGTCTTGTTTTTTTTTTTTAATTTGATTTTTCTAATTTAAATTTTGTATTTTAGATATATTTACTTTTAAATGGCCTTGTTAAAAAACACAAAATTAATCTGTAATCAAGTTTTCTGTTCTCAAATAAAGTCATTATTATTATTATTAATTATTAATATTATTACTAGAGTATCTTATATAGATCACATGACTGATCAGGCACAAAGGTGAATTGCTATGCACAGTCATAGCCAGGTGACTTCAAGAAAAAAAATATTGTACAGTCATGCAAAATATGATAATTATAAGCCTTTCTATTGAACTTCAGCAGGAAATAGGTTAGTTTGTGACAGATTTTCATTTATGTGGGACTGTTTTGACCCGTGAATATTGGAGTCCACTTGATCTCTAACTATTATTAGTAATGAGTGATAATACTGATTCCGTAAATATCACTTGTATCTGTGCTAAATGAATACAACATCCTACCATGTTTGGTGATGGGGTTGCCACATCCATGCAGGTTGCCCCATTATCACAAGGAGAGTCATCACATGTTACCAAATCCTAACAGGTGAAAAAGAAATCCATTTAAATCTAATTACATCAAAAACAAGTAATTTAAAAAAATCTTCTAATCATTTATCAGTAGCGCAGTAGTTGTGCTTGCCTGGCATGAAATTGCCTTTTAGTATAACCTATAAATGTATTTAAAAAAAATAAAATAAAGCAACAACCGAGCTCACAAGTCCAACTCCCAACCCTATTTTTTCAATCGTTTTATAGTTTCAATGCATACCAATTGCTATGTATAAAAATCAGAAAAAATAGAATACAATACAAAATGTGTACAAAAATGCAAAAGGGCCTACAGGCCATTCGTTATTCCACTGCTGCTAGTGCTTCCCACTTATCTATTCTGAAAATTTTGTGGCCCTCGGATTGAAAAATTCTTTATCTGCCCCTGTAAAACCAAGTAAATAATACTCTGAAAAAAGTACACTGAAAATAAACTCACAAAAATCGATACACTGCATGTTTTTCCTGTGTAGTTGGCGCTACAATTGCAAGAGAAGTCGTTGACCATATTTGTACACGCAAAATTATTTTCACAAGGGTTGGAGTCACATTCATTAATGTCTTGATCACAATAACTGCCATTATATCCAGAATAACACTCGCACAAGTATGAGTTAATATGATCCACACAAGATCCTTGAAAACATGGGTTGGAGCTACATTCGTTGATGTTGTTTTGACAATGTTCGCCATCAAAACCATCTGCACATTGGCATGAGTAATCATTCCAAGTGTCTTCACAAGTTGCACCGTTTATGCATGGACCAGAATCACAGACTGCACGTCCCTGACAACCAGATACAACATCAACCATCGTGGAAATAGTAAACTGTTCGGGACTTACACTGTTGTACTGATTTGGTTCAAGGTATGGCAGTAGCAGCTGCCCGACACGGACTTCCTCTAAACAGCCTTCAAATCCGATGCTATTGTTAAAGAATTCTGTATTAGTAAAGTTAACATCACCTAGGTAAACAAGCGTGTTTGTGATCACTGTGTTGAATGATGTTATTACAACACTTCCTGATACATCATCAACATCATCGATAATTATTTTAAGGAGGCTGTGTGTGATCACAATGTCGACATCATGCCAGCTACCATCATTCACCGTTGCACTTGTTTCTAATGTGCCTGTACTACCAGATATGTTGAACTTTAAGAGCACTTTACCGTCATAAATTTGCAAAGTGAAAAATCCATCGGCATTGTTGGAGTGCAACAGAAGGCCATAATTATTGCGCGTACGTAATTGTAGCGACACGCTGGTTAAGTCTGTATTTGTGACGTTGTTCACATACGTGATACCACTTTCAACGGAAAATGTTTGTACAGTGACACCTGCAGAAATGGAAGTGAAATATGACATTTAAATTACACAAAGAATAATAATATAAGGTTTATAAGCTTTGAAAATATTTTGTTTTGAATTCAACTGAAATATTTCTTGTGAATAGACAAAACCTGAAATTGCATTCTCAGATCATTAATGTACCCTCCTGATAATAAAATTGCACATGAAATTGCTGCACCCTCAGTCTAGGAACTGTTGATACATTCTGTCCAACTGACCACCAGGGGGCTGTGATACGCTGCAGTTTCCACGGGTCCCTAGTTACATTAAAAAGGAGATTAGTAATTTATTTTACATGTTTTGAACAGTTTGGTTTCCCAACAATTTTGCTTGTGTCTTTGAGCAAGGCACTTTTTCTGCACTGCTTTATTCCACCCAGGAGTATAAGTGGCATTGATTGGCTGCTGCTGCAAACATTATATGATACTGAAGCTGAGATTGTGTTCCCTAAGTTTTAATCCAATGACTAGGTAATGATAATGTGAAGTGCATAGAGCCCATAGCATGATGTGTGCTATGCAAGTCCACTATTATCATTAAATAGTTATATATTATTTTGTGTAAAATTACGTATATGGAACTGCATCACGCCATCATGTTTATATTTTTGTTGGCTATACTTACATTCTATTCCCCCATCATCCAGGTCGTTACAAGTTGCACCATCCGGACACGCTCCGAGAGTGCAAGCAGTTTCTTCAGAGCAATTCTTTCCTTGGAAGCCCTTTTTACAGCTACACTGGTAATCATTCCACGTTACCATACAAGTTCCATTGTTTGTGCACGGGGATGATTTACATGTATCATCTGATATACATCCCTCAAGAACGTTAAAGCTATTGCTGGACATGACCAACGAATTTAGTGTGAAATTTTCAATGCTAACTGGATAGAATTCAAGATGCAGTTCATTATAGCGAACATCTACAATGCAACCTTTAAAGTAGTCACCAACCACTCCATCAACTATAGGAGTATTCGAACCACCAACAAAGTGTGTGTTAAATAGCAATGAATTGTCATTAGCAGTTGTAGAGACGTTCACAAATGTTTGTGAGTCGACCATGAGAGAAAGTGACGTTTTGTCTCTCATCACACTTAAAAAGTGGTAGTTTCCGTCACTGTAAGCATCGTTGGTTTGAATCTGGTTTGAAAAACTGGAATTAACTGAAACTTTTCCATTGATAAGCTCAACTGCGAAGTAGCTGTGGTCAAGTTCAGAATAGAAAAGGAGTCCGCTTGTCTTTCTGGTTCTAAAGCTGAGTTCAAGTGACGTGAAGGTATTGACATTGCCCGTTTGTGTAAATATAGCAGAGCTTGTGCTGTTTTCGTTGCTAAATGTGGCAGGTACCAATGCTATGTATAAAATTTTTAAAAATCAAATGGATTCAAACATGCATTAAATATCAGCAATGTAACAATATCTTGTTTATGGAGCAAGAAATCGTGTTGTTCCTGCCCATTACCACCTGATTATAAATCGACAGGCAATTTTCCTATAGTCATGACTGAATCAAGGTCCTTGACTGATTTTGCTGAATGAAATTATTATGGACTGCAGTGACGGATTTAACGTGGTGGGGGGTAGCCTGCCCTGGTCTCCTTAAATTTGTTAACAATTTTTCAAATACAAAGAGGTTTAAGAACCGAAATTTCATTAATAGGCCTATATGCATATTATTATGCATGACATGTGGTCTAATGTATACAGTTTGTTCAATCCTAGGTCTGTATTTTGAGCCATCCAAGTACAATATGTTAATGTATCTGATGTTTATAATTGAAAAAAAAATTATTACAAAAAGAATTAACAATTAAGATCCAAGCAACTTTTTTGGATTGAAGATCATTTAATTATCAGTAGACCTAGAAACTGAATAGTCCTACTGTATGTATGCTATTCTTAACTAAGTGATTAACCATTAACCAAGTCTACCAGTGTCACGCAATAAGTGAGAAAAAAAAAAGTATTTTCTACATACTGTATTAATAGACTGTAAAATCGATTAATTAAGCCTTTGTGAAACCCCTAAATTATCACATTTTCGGGGGTGGGGACTGCCCCCTGGACTACTTTCGAAAGATTTTGAGCCACACCTGACCATGTCAACTTTGTTCTCGTCAGGGACATCAGCCCCAGTTGGCGACCTTGGACCCCCGGTCGGGAAAATCCTGGCAATACCCGAGTAGGGGGCCTAAGAATACTGTAAATAGCAAGAAGATGTTCTTTTAATACCCCTTGTAAATAGAACTTCTACTACTTCAGTATACATTTCTACAGAGTATTGGTCCTACTTTGGTAAACTTTTAGTGTGTTGTTTAACAAATAATTAAGTTTATATTTAGATCATAAAATAATTTGTTGTAATTTTGTCCAATGGAATCCGTATTTTTGTTAGACTAAAATGCTCTTTTTTTTTTTTATCTCGAAACATTGTTTTGTTGATTGTGACATTCTGTGCATGGAAATATATCAATCGTGTGTATAAGTCACAGAAGGCATTCCCTCTTTGCAATCCCACAAACACTGACAGTATAGGCCTACTGTACTTGGTGTTGATTCAAAATAACTTTGTTAACTCATAAAACTTGGTGCATTAATTCGACCCAATAGATTTTCACCATAGTTTTCATTACAACTGGCCTTGGACTTGCTTGTCAAAAATTATACTTACAATTATTACAAGTGATTCCAGTCCATGTTGGGTCACAGTCACAGCTGAATGTCCACCACAAATCTACACAACTGCCCTGTCCACTGCATGTTGTGGATGTGCATTGCTCAACGCGACTGCATCCAGCCTGGGAAGTTGTACCTGTGCTCGTCTGCCTCCTCCTTCGTCTGCTAGTTGCTCCAGGTGGTAGAATCAGAGTGCCGTCATTGTTGAATATGTCTTGCATGCATCCTACATAGGCTTCATCTGACTGTGATATTTCTGCTACCCTTGCTTCCATTGATGGATCCACATTTCCGATGAAGAGCTCCCCAAATACAAACAAGTTATAATTACTAGGGATGTTGGTGGATTTGGTCACTGAAGTACTTGCCACAGTGAGAGTGATGGCACTGTTGGTGATGATGACAGTGACGGTATGAAAATTGCCATCATTTAACCCAGAATTCACATTGTTTAACTCCAGTGAACTTTCATTCTCTCCAGAATACTTTAAAAACAATTGGCCATTAAAAAGCTCCACAAGGAAGTAACCACCACCTTGGTTTTCAGAGTACAACAGAAGACCACCTGGGAGGGTTGTGGCAAACTGGAGAGAATAGTTCAGTGTTTCTTTATCTTTCACTGAGGAATCAGTAAGATAGGATCCATCATCAAATGATGCTGCTGTAGATATTTCACAAGAAGTTCCAGTGTAGCCATCCAAACAACGGCAGGTGAACTCATGGGTTGAAGATGTGATATTGTAATACGGGATGCATACAGCATCATTCTGACAGTCTGAACTATTACATCCTATCAAGCGGATGTCACAGTTGATGCCGCCGTACCCGTCAGCACATAGGCACATGTAAGCTGCAACATGGTCAACACAAGTACTGCCATTAAAGCATGGTGATGATTGACATTCGTCGATTTCGATTTCACACAAAACACCTTGGTAACCTGGGGCGCAACGACATTGGAACATGTTCACCATATCAATGCAGGTTGCACCATTAAGGCATGCTGATGAACCACACTCATCAAAATTTGTCTCACAGAATGTGCCTACAAAGCCTAGCATGCATTCACAAACAAAGCCTTCTGCGTTATCGTAGCTGAAACTGTCATTAAATGGTCCATTGATACCGTAGAAACTAGCATTCGACCTCTCAAAGCATGTACCATTATTTTGACAAGGAAAACTTGCACATTCTGGAATGTCAACCTCACAGTTTTTGCCCTCATAACCCGCATGACAAGAACAGTTGTAATCATTAATAAGATCTCTACACGTTGATTCATGTTGGCATGGCGATGACTCACATTCATCTATGTTTATCTTACATGTGTCACCTGTAAATCCTGTATTATTACAGTTGCACTCAAACCTAAGTGGAAAACAATTACCACAAGTTAAATTATTATTTTATAACACACATCAATGATGTTAAATAAAATCTAATAATAATAATAACAATAACATAACATAATAATAATATGACCTGGAAAAAAATACTCTATACCTTTAATAAAATAATGGTCCCTGATATTGGAACTACAGTATTCATCTATTTATAATCATATGGTAGTATGGTACATCTGACATTATATTATCAGAGTTACATGCAAACAAGCATTACAACATTGAAGCTAATTGTAAAATATGTATTCAAAATTCAAACAAAATCTGTTAGTAATGGTTTAGCAAAGGGCATGCTGACAATCAAGGTAAAAGTTATAACAATAATATTATGGACTTAATAAACTGAAACAAATTAAAGAAGTTCGGTAAAATCATGAGAATATTGTAAATTTAAAAGATGGCAATTTCAAGTTAAATAATTTGTTAAAAAGTATATCTGCTGCCCTCTATTTTACTTGCAACTAAGCACGTTCTTGTTTATTTTCAAATACTAGATCTCAACGAATGACAACTAAATTTAACCACAGGCCACAGGGATAACTTTCAAAATACAAATGAATAGTAGAATCTTAAAAGGCCCAGATTAATCATAAAATGAATTTTAGAAATTAAGCAGCGAATTAACACATTCAAATGAAATATTCTTTTAAAAAAATTATGTAAATTATTTTGAAATTAAAAAAATATCAACACCATACTACACATGGTATAGTTATAGAGGGGAAAAAACATATTTATAAAAGAATAATGAAATAAATTCATTGAATTGTATCATATCTTATAACATATAATTCTATACCATTTGGAAATTATAATCTACTAGTATACTAGATTAAAATACAGTTTGGGTAAACAAAAAAAGGAAAATGAACAATGAAAGGAAAGTTACTATCTGATGAAAATAACTATTAATCATACAGCAATGAAGATGAAAGCAGAAAATGTAAAAGAGAGCAATTAATTCAAAAACAGATCATGAGCAATGGAAGTCCACCGTGTGTGCCTTTCACACAGGCACCAACACAAGTGAATTACTACCGCCAATGTGAACACATCCCAGACTAATTTCACTCACCGCATGGATGGTTGAGCTGACAATGTACTAGAAATTAGATGAGCAGAAATGAAACAAAGAAATAACAGAAAAGCAATAATTATAAGAGGTGAAAAACAGTAGAGAATTAGATATGTGCAATCTAATGGGCTTAAAATGCTAACTATATTATAATTATAATATGATACAACTATATTGTCTCAGTTATAATCTACAAATCAACTTCAAACAATGATCATTAAAATATCTTATATTTATTATATCTATATTTCAAAACCATTGTTTAGAGTAGTGCCACAATTTATACAATTCTGCATTTCAAATATCTAAAATTAAGATGAGAGATACAGTATTAGTAAAGATAATTATCAATCAAGTTACATTAACTGATATTGTTAGTTACTGTAATTTAAGACATTATTATTAATTATCATTATAATATTAAAAATAATTATAGATGTATATCATTTTAGATGAGGGTTGTATACAATGAGAAAATGTGTTTCTGTGAATATATAAAACTGCTATCATTATCAATATCATTACAGTATTATTATTCTATTATTACTTTAAATAAAAACTTGCCATAAATTATTAGCTTTTAGGTTCAAAAATTGATAAAATATTTAAGAGATGGATAAATATGAAAACAAGTGCAAAAGGAGGTTGATGACTGAAAAGTAGTAAAATGTATATTAAATAAGCAATATAAAAAAATATGTTAAAAGTGCATAAGTGAGTGTGAATAAGCTCATTAATACAGATCTATGCCCAAGCTGTGGTTCACAGGTTGCATAGCATGATGAAATGTGGTATTGCTATTAGGAACAGTGTCTTTTCAATTTCATACAAAGTGGGGTGTAGTAATCAACCTAAATATGATATTTAATTGTAAGTTCAGAAGTTTATACTTACTTGTTCACCAAATCAATGCATACGCCGTGATTTAAACATGGGGTACTTTCACATTCGTTGAATTCTATCTCGCAGTTCACACCAATATAGCCGGGCATACAAGTGCAGTTGTACTCGTTGATTCCATCCACGCAGGTGCCACGATTTTGACAAGGTGAGGATTCACATTCGTTTATATTTACTTCACAATATTTACCTGTGTACCCTGGTACACAGGTACAATCTACATCACCAAGTGATTCATTACAAGTCGCTCCATTTTTGCATGGTATTGACAGGCATTCATTAATATCAACCTCGCAACGGGTACCGTCCAGACCGGGAAGACAAAGACATACAAATGCATTCTCCAAATCACGACAGATACCATCATTTAGACAAGGTGAACTTGCACATTCATCTATGTTGTTTGCACAATTCACACCATCATATCCAGGAACACAGCTGCAATTGTAGAATCCTGTATGATCGTTGCAGGTACCACCATTCTTGCATGGGTTAGAAGCGCATTCATCTATATCAACATTGCATAGGTCGCCTTCATATCCAATTGGACACTTACATTCATAGTTATCAACTAAATCAAAACACACAGTGACATTATTAGGACACACTACGTTTTTACAATCATCAATGTTGTTTTCGCAATTACTACCATCAAAACCAACGACACATGTACAGTTATAGTTTGGTCTTGGTGGATTTGATGCACAAGTGGCACCATTTTCACAGGGTGTTAGAAAAATACAGGGATCATACTGTTCTGTGCAGGTTTTGCCCATCCATTCTGATGTGCAGTTACAAAAGTAATCGTTGGTGAGATCAATGCAGTCACCATCATTTTGGCATGGATTGGATGCACATTCATTAATATCCTGTCCGCATGTCACACCTACAAAAAATATAAAAAAATTGATCACAATCATAAATGACATCCTCTATACAATATCCATGTGTAGTTGAATAGCTTAGTGGTTAAGATGTTGGCTTCCAATCCCAGGATCCTGTCATGGAAACAGGATTTTTCCCACCAAAAACAACTCCACACCCTAAACCTCATAATGAGACATAGTTTAATGTATAGCACCTTGTGTTGTGTAAATGGATTTGGCCTCAAATACAAATCAATGGAAAATATACGGAAGCATAATAACAGAGAAGCACCCCTTGTATTGTTGTTTGCATTCAGAATACAACAATAGTTTTTCAGCAGACAAAAATCTATGCAGTATGAAAAACCCAATTCAGTTTAGCAACATTTTAGTAAATAATTTTAAAGCACCTCACTGCCAGAGCCTAATATGCCCATTTCAGAAAATGAAAATAAGGAAAGACTAGCCAATGTAATGTTCACCTGTATGTAGGGCAAATCGTAGGAAGCACGTAAATTCACATAACACAAACCCGATCCAGTGCCAGTCACACCAGAAAATAAGCACCTCCAATCAATTTCCAGATGACCAATCAATTCATTTACATTTTTCATTTATAAATTGATATACAAAATGAATGAAGTATTGAAAGGTATATATCCTATAAATAATAAAATGATGATGATTATGATGGTTATGTTACAATATGTGGATTCTGATGATATTACAGTACTGTTAATAACGATATTTTTAAAAAATGGCTTAAGCCCGGTTCTCACGAGAGCCCTAGTATCCGGATCGGGAGCTAACCGTTAGCACCTGCGTGAGACCGTTAGCGGTATCCGAATACGCTAACGGTTAGCAAGCGCTCTCAGTTAGCAAGTTAAGGGCGTTTCTATCATCAACCAATCACACATACGCGTTTACAATTTCTAGTTTCTTACAGACCAGTGATTCGATCATCATATTGTTGGTATCCGGATCGGGATTTTCTCGCATGGACGCACGGCAGCTAACGGTTAGCAAGATCCGGATCCTGCTAACCGTTAGCTGCCGTGTGGTGAGAACATAGCCTTTAATGGCAAATATAATCAAGGTAAAGAATAAAGCAATAATGTTTGTATTGAGAGATGATAGACCAAAAAATTGTGAACGGGTGCCAATTGTAAGATAAGTTCTGATATAACCAATGAAAATTAAAGGCCAGTACAACAAAACCTCTCCTTTGGGACACCCCTAAAGGGGACACTTTTTGGCCAGTAAATGAAAGTACTGTATATCTTCTATCATTATAGCCAATCCCTATTCAGGGGACAATTTTTTGCTATTGTGTAATACAAAATGAAAATTTTTACAATGAAAAATAAGCACATTATCATAAAGTAAAAACATTTATTTGTATGAAAAGAACCAAACATTTTAATAATGAAAAGATATAATCACTATGATCTTAAAAAAAATAAAATCAAATGGTAAGATGCAAACTAATATTACCATGAACAACCAGTAAAATAAGAGATAAACATAGTATAGTATAAACTCAATGATGATTTTAATGACAGTTTATCAAAAATAATTAATACAATGATACAATAAATAAATATATGATGACAGAATGGCTTATTTTTAGGCACCAACTTCCATGGTCATTTTGTGCAGCAAATATAAACATTCAAAACAAAAACTTTCATTACAACAGTAACATTGGCGAAGTAGCGTAGCGGCAGCTTTGCTACGTACCACAACGCTACATTTTGAGTGCATTTCACTATCTGCAACATGCTTTTTTGCCTAGCATAAAATACCAGTTGCATCATGCTATTTAAGCACCATAGGTTTACATGCTAATGGTAATTTGCCATATGCTGCCATACACCATGTGATCTATGATTATTTCTTAACCATATAGCATTACACCATTTCAACAGAAACTGATTGTCATTTGGCAGATTGAGTACAATGACATAAAGAAAAATGAATATTTTCAAATTAAAATTTACTTGCTACACATAACATCAAATAAAACTGTTCTCTGGTCTAAATTGCACTAAAAACGGAAGAACATGAAAAAGGATGTCCAACTATAGTAGACATTTTGATAGAGATTGAATCAAACCAGTAACTATTTTAAAATGATTTACCAACAGGAATAAGAATTCTTAGCTAAACATTGAGGGTGACACACAACCTCTGCATAATATACAAGTGATAGCACCACGATAATACTTTACCTTACAAAGCATGACATGTGTTCTTACCCTGAAATCCAGGTGCACATATACAAGCAAAACTATTGATGTTATCAGTACAGGTGGCCTCATTCTCACATGGACTGGACCAACATTCGTCAGTATCTTCTTCACATAAATCACCCTCATAACCTTAATTTTAGGAGAAATCATACAGAATTATAGCCAGTCACGGGATGAAATATCTGGATGTTTAATAACAAAATTAATGCAGTTCAATATATATATATACTAGATGTCATAAATTTTAATAAATTACCAAATCTGAAAATATAAAATCATCTTACCATCTACACAAGAACAACTAAATGTATTAATAAGATCTATGCATGTAGCCCCATTATAACAGGGGTTTGATCCGCACTCGTCTATATTATTCTCACAGTTTATGCCGTTAAAACCTGGTGCGCACACACAATTAAACATGGCTAGCATGTTCTCGCATGTTGCACCATTGAGGCATGGGCTCGAATCACATTCGTTGATATCATGGTTGCAATTAGTTCCCTGGTAGCCTTCAGTGCAGTTACATTCATATCTGTTGTCATCGTTGAAGCAAATTGCATCATTTTTACATGGGTTGCTGAGACACTCATCAATGTCAATACATTGGCCATTTGTTTCAGCTATCAGATTTAAAAAAATTAAAATAATAATGAGAGTAATAATGTGTTACAATATTTCAATTCCCATGGTTAGTATTAGCAAAAAGTCAGTATTAATATTACTATTTAATTGATAAGAAAAATGATAATGACTAATATTTTGTATATGAGCATGAATAATCATTCATCTCATCACAAATATGATCCTCTCAATCTTTGACACCACTGCTACAGTATTATCATGGTTATCATAATCATCACCACCATTCCCATCATCATAATTTTAATAAGTACCAAAACCACAAAACTAAGAAAAACTTACATGTTCCATCTGGACAGATACATTCATAATAATTAATCAAGTCGTTGCAAATGTAACTACCATTACAAACAATTCCTGCACATTCATCAATATTAATGCTGCAATAGGTTCCTAAAAGAAAAAAAAACATATTACTAACAACATTTAACAATAATAACAATTTTAACAGTACATTTTATATAATATTAATGAGAATCCTGACATTTGAAATTATTTCATTATATCTATTAATTTTGATTTGCAAGTTAAAAAATTATTTTAATGATTTTTAATTGTTTGATATTGTTTTAATTCTTATATAATACAGATCAGAATTATACAAAATGACACTGATAGTTTTGGATAAAATATAACAATTGCTCCCTGGCTCACCTAATTATTCTTATATGTTTGTGAATTTCTGATTTTTTGTATTTGTAATGTTTTATATTGTTATTTGTTTTGCCAGAATGAATAAAATAAACAAAAATAAAAATAAAAAGCAATGACAATATTCAAATTAATAACCAGAAAAATGAAATAAAAATAGTAATGATATCAAATATGAATCATAGAATGTATTTGTTCTCTATTTTAATTAAATTATTATATGGTTCCATTAATATTAAGCCAATATTATAATAAGATACAAATATGAGTATTTCTAAAATAATTATTATACAATAAAACATGCAAATTTAAAAAGGCAAACAAAATCATATATTTATATGAATAGTGTTTAATCAAAAGTTTGCAGTCATTTGAAAATACACTCACCATTAAACCCTGCAACGCACGTACATGTGAAACCATTAAGCTCATCCTCACAAGTTCCCTGGTTGGCACATGGATCCGACTTGCACTCATCCTCTTCCTCCTCGCAGTTAATCCCTGTGAAGCCGATCACACACACGCAAGTGTAACCACTATTGATGTCTAGGCATGTGCCTCCATTTTTACATGGAGAAACAGGGTTACACTCATCTATCGGCTGGGAACAGGTGTGGCCTTCATACCCAGTACTTGCACAATCACATGTAAAGTTATAGATGCCATCAATGCATAAGCCACCGTTCCAACAGGGATTTGATGAACACTCATCTATGTTTGTCTCACAGTTAGTGCCTGTAAAGCCTAGAGAAAATACAAGATACACTTAATAGTCAAATACCTGTAACACTATAGTAAATATGCACAGATTGAAATTAATTTGGGAGAGAAATATGAGTGCCTGGTAATCACCTATTAACAAATCAGTTATTCATTTATTAAAATTTGATGTTTACAGTACCAATACTTTAGGCTGGTAATCTTCAATGGCAATATTCCAAATCTTTATCTAAAATTGCAAAAGTGTTCCCAAAGTAATTGTTTAACCCCATTGTTTTTTGTAAAAAGTGAACTTCAACGCTTGAAACTGATTTGTAGCATACCAAATCACAACATTTTTAACCAAAAAAAATGAGCAACAGTATTCTCCATTGGGTTATTGTATATTTAAAAGTGAATATATTAAAGAAAGGGGTTTTTTAAAAATTGTAGCTGTAATTTCCAATGCAAATAGGAGCATGCTTGTAAGGGTATATATACCACATCAGTCACGGGCATATTTGAAAAAGCAGTTTGACACATCATTTTCCATATTGGTTGTGGTCAAACAATTCTCAGCTGGCTAGCTTGAATTGTTGATGGGCTGTTAGAGGTTCATGCAGCATGCTAGAAATGGCTTTAGGGCCTTGTCTGTGGTGAATTGAATACAAAATATTATTTATCGCATACATCTAGGCATCTGATTGGTTAAGAAACAGGCAATAGAAAGTACTATTATCCTATGGGATAGTACTTTAGACTGCATTGCTAGGTAAATTCAAGGTAACTTATGATACGCACCAACGGTAAAGAAGACGCGACCTCTACGACGCTGAGAGAGATTGGCCCTTTGATCACCTAGGTCTAGGAAGTAAGCCTAGGCTCACTTGGTTTGTACTATTTTCATTACCATACTTTTTTAGGTCTCGTAGAATCTATGTATGAGGTATACAAAACAAACGTTGACTGCTCTAGATTCGGGGAACGGTGTATTCTATTGTCCCTCGGTGATGTGGAGACCGTAGCCTATCTTCCATTGGGCCTACACTACCTCAGAGCAACAGATTTCACCATTCCCCTCATGAGCAGTCAATATTTGTATAATATTCCTCTCATCATCCTTTGATGGAATTATTGACTTTTCAAAACTGTAGCATTAACAGTCTTAAACTCTGTCCACATTATCACATTTCCTTTGACAAAAAACCGTTGTATACCCATATTTAGTCATGGTGTGCCTTTATTTGGCCATGATGTGATGTCATCATGACCTTATTTAGGCATGTCATATAAAATGTGATAGTCCGTACAGGGCTTAAGGAGAGTAAATGCTGAAACTGTTGAATGTATTCAGATGCGAAATATTACTGGCGAAAACACCTATCAAAATACAGTCAAGGGAAACTGTTTCTTCCCAACACTTACCATCAACACATGTGCACACATAACCGTCATTATAACCATTGTTGCCACAGGTTGCTCCGTTTTCACAGGGCTCATCGGAGCAATAGTTAGCAGTTTGATTGCAACCAGTTCCTGAGTATCCAGGAGGGCATAGACACAATGTGTAGTTACCATTGTCTTGCTCTAAACAAAACCCAGCTCCACAATCAAGAGCATACTTTGGGTCATTACCATAACATAAATTACCTAGGTGAGAAAAAATAAGTCAATATTCAAGAAGACAAAAGCAATGATTTATCAGAAAATGACAATAATCATCAAAAATTTTGTATGGGGGAGGGATCACAGGAAAGAGTATGTCTTAAAATGAATAAAAACTTGGATGACCCCTATTAATTTTCTTTACAGAGGGAGGTGTTTATTCCAAATGAGGCTCAGAAGGGGCGTGTATTCATGGCGGGCTTTTATTCAAAGCAACAAGCTTATTTGAATAAATACGGTAAATCAATATTGATTCATTTTAACATTTGTTAATGAAAGTCTAAGCTGATAATTCTGACATCGGATAGCATTCCAATATTGGATCATCCGCTATTTATTAATGTATTATAAATAAATATATATTTTTTTGTAATTTTTATTCAATTTTGTTTTTGATCCCAATAGTTTACTAACCATACAGTAAATATAAATAAATTGTATTATTGGTAGGAGCCCTATAACAAATTTAATTTGTCTAACCATTATCCACCTGGCAAGCGTCTCCAGAATACCTGGTGGTACACCTGCATTCATATCCACCTGTGGTATCGATGCATTTGCCATTGTTTTGACATGGTTGGCTGTAGCACTGGTCAATATCGTCACCTAAAATATAAAATATACACAACATTATTAGTAATCCAACGATTACTGTATATACCTTTAAATGTTAGCTTTACAGTTTATCCAGTCAGTTGTTAGTTGAGGCCACACACTGCACCCAGGGCTGGAGAGAGTGTACGACCCTGTGACATCATGAATGTCCCAGAGGCATTTTGGAGGGGGGGGGGGGAAATGGCTGTAAACATTGGTGCTGCAGGCATTTATCGAGACCCTTTCACGGTCGGAGGCACAAGCATTTTTTTTCCAGGCCTGACTGCACCCTGCATGAGAACCAATAAAAAAAAAAAGAACTTTTCATTTTACAGAAAAAAATAACATATAAATATGAATACAGGTGCACTAAAATGATAAAATGAACTTTTCCTTTTTTGTCTACTATTTAACTTAAATCAAGAAAATCAATTACTCAATTTATTGAACATACACTAATAAATAATAATAGTATGACCAACAATAGAAATAATAGAAGTTACGATTTAACATTATATTAATATAAAGTTACTAATTAAATTTTTTTAAATTTTTTTCTTAGCAATTTACGGAAAATAAATTATACCATTGCTGAATTACTCTTGAATCTGAAGATAAAATAAAGTACTGTAAAATTAAAATATATTTTATCTAAGTATTTATAAAATATTTTAGTCCTTGAGATGTTAGAGTAACATTCTGTGGAATAAAGGTCACTCCATATACCACATGTTATTAGCATACTGACCTCAGTTGAAGGTCAAACTGAAGTGTTTCAACAGGAGCTGTAAAATCCTATTCCATGCAAATCATTAATGGATTTTGCAATAACTACAACCAACAGGAGAAATTATTATGTGTTAAAGTGATCATACCAAACATTTGCACAATATCTTCACTCTCAAATCAAGATCTTTCCCTGCAGGGAATATTATCACTGCACAATTTAACAGATGGAGAAATGCGGCCTGGCGCAGTGATTTCCATTCAGGTTCTGAACCTCGTTAAAACTTTAAAAAAAAAACAATAGAAAATGCCTACCGCACATGATTTTACTGAATTAATAAAATAAATAAAGTAAAAATCTTTAATTTATACATTTATTCAATTAGATTGCTGACTGACTTAGTATTTTCCAATGCTAAATATAAAAATATTGTGTGTCAGTAATATTCGTACTAAAACCTACACAAAAAAAGAAAAGAAATTTTTTACAAACAATTTTTATTATTAGTTTAAGCCTAACATTGTGGTATTTTTGAATTTTCTTTTTAGGAACACTTTTATCTAAAAATCTGACAGCCACACAATTTGGGTTATCTCTAATCTTTAGAAAGTTTGAAGTAGAAACTAATTTACATTCTTGGCCTTAATTTAAAACAAAAATCATCAACATAAATGCAATTTTTGATTTACTTACATCCTTGCTGGGTTTCCAGTGGACATGTTTCCCACTGCACATTCTCTGAGTAGACGGCATCATCAAAATTTAAACCGCTCCCTTCTTCTATGCATCCAAGGAAACCGTCGCCAATAGTTACCAGTTGGCCACCACTCAGATCGATACTGAGCAATTCACTGTCTGGGCCGCTTAGGTAAACATCAGAAAATGCCCCAGAGTTCACAAGAATCTGGACCTGCTGGCCTGACTGAAAGATCTCTGTTGACAATTGTATACTTGTCCAGATGTTTCTGTTCAGGTCTGAACCGATTCTTGTGCTATTGGACAAACCTGAAGTGGACCATAGGACAACTAATTCTCCTGTGGCTTTATCCAGGGAAAATTCTATTGTATCATTATTGCGGCCATTATCGGTAAGTAGCTGACCGCCATTACAAGTTCGAAAACTAAACTGGACTTGGTTTCGGACATTTATGGTGGTATTTAGGACAACCACTGATGACCCATTAAAATAACCAACTCTTTCACCTGTTTGACAGGTAACACATATTATTAACATACCTGCGAAGATCAAAGGAAACAAAGTTATTTTTTAAACTAAAATGCAAAAAAAGATTACAAAATGCCTATAAAAGTTTGAAAAAAAAAACTAAATATCTATTAATATGTTTCTAATAAGAAATATACAATCTATATCTATAGTGTTTTCTATGTTAATAATACGAATGTAATTAATAAAATAATTATATAAATAAGCTAAAATAATTACAGCAGTAATGACTGGATATTATGTCTGTACTTTGATAGAATTTAAATGTTTATTGGAAGCAAAACTCATGTAAAAATAGAAATCCCACAGCTCAATCATGTTAATCTAATTTATCAATAAAGGTAAATAGCAATATCAGATTGTACTGCAGCATGAATATTAGTTGAAAGAAAACTGAAATTTTTTTAAATATTTAAAATGATTAATAAAAATTTAGTGTACCATAAATAGATGAACATGAAACCTGGGTATGAAAAACTGGGTATTAAAAACAAATATCTATAGTGAATACTTTTATAATTATTGTAAAACTATTGATTGTGTAATCCTATAATTTAAATGAATAATGTAATATTATCAACCTACATAACCTACAACTCATTGAAGAGTATTTAATTATCTGTTGTTTTTAAGCTTGTATTTTCTCTTAACTGCATCATCTATTTGAGTATATGCCACATTTAAAATGTGTATTGTAATTCCAAATAAATAAATAAAAATGAATTTTCTTAAAATATCAACCTACACTGCTCTATACACCTTCAAAACATATTTAACAATAAATAATTTTAAACTCATTTTCACCAAAAACTGTAGGACCCTACTATACTTCTTAACTAAATTTCATCCACCTTTCCAGCATCAACAATTACAATCCTTAAGAGTCAACATGAGATCTTTCCAAATTTAATGTTTTGAGTGGACTGTTGTACTCAGACAACAGACAAGCATACAAATTTAGTGCATGTATGACCTTGACCTAATACAGTAATTAATATACTGCATATCTTTCCTTGACAACACAAACTGCACAAAAAAAAAAAAAAAAATTAAAACCACAATTTGTAAGTATTGTGGTAAAACATTGATTGGTTGTATTGTATCACCAAATCTTTTAATCAACTAATGCACCTTGAATAATTTATGATTTTGTTTCCCCTTTTGTGTAATAATTCTGCATATGTTAATTACAGTACTGCATTATTAAATTTAACTGAGACATATGACAATATTTGAAAATATTACATGCATTTTTATAACCAAAAAATTAATATAAAATATTGATTTAAAAAAAAATTTACATAATACTAAATTCATTGAAGATGCATTCAAAAAACTTTCTAAAAGAAATGCTTCTTTTGTTTAACAATGTATATAAAATCACATATTTCACTAATCCTCTAGATATCACAGTTATTCTCCATATATAGCAACTAATACAGTAGGCATATGTGTGGTAATTAACAACCTGTCCTCTTTCCAACCTTTTAAATTCTAATACTAATTGGAAAGTCAATTATTAATTTAACATTCTTGTAATTCTCGTTTAGATGACTAACAATGAAGGTGTCCAAATTAATAACAATAACTATCTTCATCATCACCTAATTACCAAGTATCAAATTATTTATCGCATTGTTTGGCTTAGGAATTGCTATAACACTAATTGTTTGTCAATTAAATTCTTACTATTGAAAACCTGGAATGGTGTCTAACCTCCATGGTATGATGGTGTTGTTTTATACCTCCTTGGTGTTGTGTTGGTCATTTGTTCTGATGGTGGTCCTAGATAGTTTTAGGCAAAGCTACTGTATTTCAGGGGTTCCAAATCTCCTGCAGGTTGCGGGTGTCCCCCAAAAATCGGGAGATTCCCGCATTCCCATAGCAAGCAAGAACTTTCTGGTAACAATCTACTGTATCGCCTGCAAATTCATGATACTTGCATGTTTTTAGTAGTAGGCCTAACTGTATTTATTATCAATCTCCTGGAAGTCAGTGTTGAGATGGGTAACACCATGCACACCAAATAACATCTCATTTACACAGGTCTCCCGGAAGTGGCTCCTTTCTACTTGGGACCCCCACAATTTATAGATTTTATTTTATTCTATTTTTAACCACTTTATTGTTGTAAAGTTCATACATTGCCATGCAATTTTCATCTTTAGGCCTATAATTTCTTCATTCAGAAACTCATTTTCATCTCATAAAGCACACATTTAAATCCTAAGTTCTTTGTGTCTTAAGACATAAAATTATATCACGTTTTCTCCAAAAGAAATCAAGAATATGACCAACTTGTTTAAAGTGGCTGAAATAACATAAATATTATTTGCAACCAGAGAACCAACTGTCAATGTTTTATTGAATATCTTGAAGTTGAAGGCCACAGACCCTAGGAACAGTGAAAGTAAAAACAATACAGGTGTGGTGAATTATGGTATATGAAATGTCTATACATTGCCCCACACCCTGATAAGTCAGCACTGGAATGCCAGCTTTCAACACCAGATAAACAAAGGCCAAAGGTTGGCATGAAATACTAATACAATGGGCCTGTACGATCCATGCTATATAATACTCATGTAGAATGAGGTGCTAGGAAATGCCCATAATTTTGCAGTGATTCATGTTGACTGATCTATTATCTTTACTTGCATCATTTATTATCACTACTCATAACTGTCCTTTATTTTCGCAGGATTGTTCCACTTTCATAGGCCCAATAATTTTTTAAATTTAGTTTATCACTGTCTAGGCTGGAAAGGTGATGATGGAGGAAGGCTTTTTATTTTGTATTTTGCTAAAGCCACATTACCCTTAGATTGTTTGCTGGTGCATTGATATTCAAAGTTTTACACTTTTTTTTTTTTATAAAAGTCGACCCAGTAAAATTTTTCCCAAGGCTCAATGTTCTTAGTTTTGGCCAATTTCAGGCTTGAAATGTACTTATTTTACACACTTTTCAAAGATGCAAAATTAATACATAGTCCTAACAGCAGTATATACAGAACTGTAAGTATTACTACATTAATTGCATCTATTGCACATAAGGTACAGATAAGACCAAATAGAATTTTAGACACAAGGGTCTTTTTTCTCTTTATTTGTTAGTTTCTTTCTGAACAATATGCATTTTTATTTAAAAAAAACCTATAGTTTAAATTTTTCTCCAGCCTCAATCTGTTCTAACTTTTTTTAAATGTAATTTCAGCCTCAGTGTTCTTATAAAATTTGTTCTAATTTTTTCTTAAAAAGTGTATACTGAAATGACACACTTTTAAAAGGCTGAAAAATATATACACATATTTAATAAATATATGTATGCATTTCTCAATATTTAAAAATGTGCTTGCAGTTCAAAGTCAGAGTGGGAGGAGCACCATATAATATTTGCTATCTTCATTTACATAAACAACAATCATCCCAATAAAATCATACACATTCTTCTCACAAATATTGTCTCCATATTTGGTCATTAGTTCTTACAGCGAACAATCTGCTATTGTACATAATTCTGGAGATCATTTCAGCCTTCTCATTTATTGCAATGTTTATTTGCTTTTGAAAATGTACAAATAAAAAACAGAGTTTTGCAGGTCAGAGTGCCCACTTCCAGACAAAATATGACTGTACAAGTTTCACCACCATGTCACAAGAGCAAAACATTAAAATTAAAATGGTGAGATCTGAGGAAACATTGTTCATTTTATAATTACAAATTATAGGCTTAGTTTTAGTATATCCTATTACAGTATGCATAATGGCCATCCTCATCTCCCCCACCATCTATAACGTGTCCCATTTTGAACGTAATATTCATCCTTTTAGAATGTGTCCCAAATTTGGGGTTGACATGTCTGCTACACATTCCTATTCCTGGCAATATTTCTTTCAAAATACAATATGTTCTAAACCAAACCTTTCTAAACATTGTTTTACTGGTGTCAATTACTTGCATACTTTACTGAATACACTTCTTCAACTTCTGCTTTCAAAATTACACATCTATGGTATTCACATAATCATGGTATTTAATAACTGTGATAACTTTATCAGGAAACACTGTATGTTACATTACATAATTTATAACTGTTTTTTAATTTTATCACTTAAAATTGTGTTTTTCTGTATTAAAAATGATCAACAAAATTACAAACAAAATAATTGTAATATGTATTGACCACACAGTTAAATTTTATTACAATTTACAAACAACTATTACATAAAGAGAATTAAAGTATCATTGTAGTTTAGTGTGCCAAGCCTAAATTGTATAACATCCAAATTTATAACTATTCTTTAATTTTAATTTATCACTTAAAATTGTGTTTTTCAGTATTAAAAATGATCAACAAAATTACAAACAAAATAATTGTAACATGTACTGACCACACAGTTAAATTTTGTTACAATTTACAAACAACTATTATATAAAGGGAATTAAAGTATCATTGTAGTTTAGTGTACCAAGTCTAAATTGTATATCAGAGGGATATGTTTAAAGATTTATCTCTGCTGGTAAAATTCTAACAAGTGCGACAGTTGTTGGTCAAATTGTTTTGATAGAATGAATGCGTGAATCTGCTCAGTGCACTGGTGGAATTGGATTATATTTACACAAATGAACAAACACTCAATGGTTGAGCTACACCTACTCAGGTATACAATGTAAACAATAAGTCCCATAACTGAATAGTAAAACCACTATACAGATAGCTAATCCTGAAATATGTAGTCTGGTATGGCACAAACCAACAAGATTGAAACAGCTCAGCATGGAACTACATCTTCATTGCATAAATATACTTCTCACTCTTATATTAACTATCTACCTCATTAATTTTAAACGCTGTAGGAATCTACTAAATTTCTTGTGAAATATTTTTCTTAAATTCTTATACTGGGATGAAAGATTTCAAGAAATGTGATTGTTAGCTATTGTGTTCTTTTTACTGCTACCAAAATATATCAAAATAATAGGTTATATTGTTTAAAATGAAAGATATCCAACAATAATAGTGAAAATAATAAATATTAATATGCCAGTTTTTTATAGCACATTTTGCCAACAAAAACCTTTTCACAGTTCAAATGAATTGGTGTTTATGAGTTGAGTACAATAGAAAGAATGTCCATTGTGGGAACTAACAATATGAGCAGCTAACATTTGTGGGAAAATGTGTCTGATTATTGCAATGTAAATGTTGTAACAAAATGGCACAAAGCAATGACAACTTGAAAACCTGCTGTGTAATTTACTATTCTTCAATAATTTGAAACATGTCCTAATGAGGAAATGCAAGGGTGTATATTACTACTGTACATGGCTATGAAAAAGAGACAATAAATTTACAATATAATGAAGTAAACAATCTAATATTAATAAAGAATGATATTAACTGACTTAGTTTATGATATTTAGTATTAAATAGTGGGATATTGCTAAGCCCCGCAAGCCTCCAAAAAACCCCCCGCAAACCCCATCCAAACCCTCTGATAACAATTGAATCACATAGTATAGGACTCAATTTGGTATCTCAAATTGAATCCTATACTATTTGATTTAATCATTATCACAGGGTTTGAATGGGGTTTGCAGTGTTTTTTTTGAGGTTTGCAGGATTTAGCAATCATCCTTAATAGTGCAGTAGTAAAATAGGACAACCAGGATTATATAAAACAAATGTGTGGTTCCACAGCATGGTATTAGGAGAAATTTGTGTATAACAGTATGTGTTTTCAGCTGCCTGAACATAACTTACAGATTATTTTATATAAAAAAAATGCACAATTAACTTTTAATAATAACCGCTACATTTTAGACAATTCAGATACTTTAATCCTGAATAAAGTACTGAGAATTAAGAAAACAATTATAACACCCAATAACAATGACATAGCCGCAGGTGAAGGCAGCTGTATATCTAAAGCGGTCTGTGCGCCTGATTTCACTCATCACCACACAATTTTCTTAAATTAATGATTTTAAAAAAAAATGCTTGATTAGTCATCAACCAGGTACAGTAGTATAAATGCAGACTATTCTAGGGGATTGAACCTCAAAAACTAAAAGCTGTTATAGTTTAAAGAAATTGATTTTGATGGAGAATGTGATAGCATTCCGAATAGTGGTTAATACACTTGTGCCCAACTTCCAACCTCATTATCCTACAGTAGGGTGAATCAGTAGAACTGGTTGGCACATCGGTTGTGGCTTGGACTCCCAACCTTGAGGTTAGGAGTTTGGAACTCCCACTGTGCAAGTTGCTAGTGTCCTTGGACAAGCCAAGCCACTTTATCTACATTTGTCTCTCTCTCTACCCAGGAGTATAAATGGGCACCCAGTGGTTCACTACTAGGGAAGAAAAAGGTGGCGTGGAAAGGAACTGGTCATCCTACATGTACCACACAATACCAAGGCTTAGTACGATGATGGGCTAACAGCTCATTCCCCTATAGTACATTCAATAATGAATATGTACTCGTACCTCTAGGGCGAATCATATTCATGGATTGTATCATGTGACCACACATACTGTACTGTATACAGTAGAACCCCTCATTTACGAACCCCGATTTTACGAATTCTCGATTTTACGAACGTAATATAAAGGTGATGACGTCATAAAAATTGAAGCGAAAGATTAAAAAAAAAAAAAAACCCGCTCGAATTGTACCTGTTATTACCATGCATACAACACAACACACCATACTATACAGTACTATGTAATTCTCAAGTGAAGGAGGCCCTCTAACGGGCCTCTTCAACGTCAGTATGGCTTCACACATGTTTATGTGACTAATTTTACTTCCCTTTCAAACATCGTTTTCAGCTTTAAAATTCAACATAGTGCTTGATTGTTTTATTGAATCATCAATATATATAATAAACAAGTATCTATGGAAGTTGTGTTGGAATAAAATCCACGATCTAGGTATTTAAGAAGGTAAAAATGTCCGATAAAAACAAATTTGTGCAGGGCCTAGAGTGGGATCAGAATGCTCAGACTGTCTCTTATACACATCTAGATGTGTATAAGAGACAGAGTGGTATCATTAAGCCTGTAGGCCTAGCCTAGGCCTAGTTTATGCCAGTGTAAGTAGTATCAGTGCAAATATATAGGAATTTGGGTCAACCCCGATTTTACGAATACCCAAATTTACGAACGGCTCTGGGCCCGTGCCGTACGTAAATGAGGGGTTCTACTGTACATGGACTTCAGATCAACAGGTTGCAGTCACTACTATGATGTTATGAACTATGCATTCATTGTCAAAATATTGACACAATACAAAAGTCAACCAATTCAAATATTATGTCAGATGGGGAGATTTCAGAATTAATTATAGGGCCTATTTATTATACAGGTAGTTAATAATTTTTTGTTATTTAATATATTGTCAGCGACCAAAACAAGCTGACAAATAATAAAATTATGACACACACACTAATACAAAAAGTTGATAAATTTAAATTAGATATTAAACAGATACCAAAATAGCTTAGTGTGGATTTGGTTTAATAAAGAAATTTTTAGGAGAAACTATAACATAATAAATACTGGTAGTATATAATAAGAAACATGTAGGCCTACAGGTATAAATAATCATGATTTAAAAAAAAACATGAAAATCAAAAAAATATTACAATTAAATATCAAAAGTAAACAACCAATAAATGTGAGTAATGGATGATGAAAGCAATGCATTTCCAAATACAGTTTTAAAAGAGTTTTGCTAATGCTATTATTAGCATGTATTGTTTTGTACAGCAAATGTGAGTGCTTCAGTTTTCATAAATTTTCATGCGCACATATTCAGAAATTACTTCCTGATATTGCTTAATTTGCCTATATAAATTTTACAATCTATCCCAGAGTTCATCTTGACTAATTAAAGTCTAGAACATCTCTGGATTAAAAAAAAATAATAATATTCCTACTGTACAACTAAAGCTGCTATTTAAATATACAGGACAATATAATCCATAATGCCATATAATACAACATGGTATCTAATTTAAATAATTTATAATAAATTCTATGTCAATATTTGTGAGATGATTCTAGCAAATATGATAATATATCCACCTTGGCAAAACCAAGATTCAATCATATCCTGTCCTATTGTATACTAACGCTTACAGTATTTAAAAACAAAAATGAATAAAAATGGAAAGAAAAACAACCTACAGCCTACATGAATTGCTTGAAGGGGCTCCTGTGGTGGTACACTCATCTTGAATGGCTGGAAATTAGGTGATTGTGATGACAACAAAAAAAATGATGAGACTTGTGCAGATGACAATACAGTGTTCCGGAATACCGTACAGTAGCATAAATAATTCACTAAAATTCTCTTAGCAATTTTCTCATCATTGTTTTTGGTTTATACATTATCTACAATGTTTTTGAATTTATTTTGATCCATTAATTTTCTTTTGAGCACTTGTACTTCTAGATTGGTACTCACAGCTACTGGGATATTCGCTGACGTAGATGAAATTCACAACGTAACAGAAGCATGTGGCGCACAGTAAGGTATTAGCTTTCAACGAACGGTCTGAGTTTGATACCAATGCGGGTCACATTCAGGGGCAGCATCGGCAAGTTGGCCAGCTTGGTTTATGCCTGCCCATCTAGAAGTCGCGGTAAATCCTGGCCCGAGAGTACTAAAAGTCTCTGAGTGACAGTGACACTTGGTCACAATTACGGTGGACTGAGGTGGGAGTGGCCCATCTGCTGTGAATGAGAGGCAAACCTTTTGGGGGAACTACTGACCCCACCGCTAGTCACATAACTTTAAGTGACTTTGAACAAGACACTTTACAGGTCACTGTAGACCTATGCTTGTCTCTTTCCACCCTTGAAGATGTACTGTATTTGGTAGGAGACCAAAAGAAATTTAATTTGAGATTAAATTAAGCAGTGCAGAATTAGCTGCAGAGACTATTACTGTATTACTGTACTCTTGAAGCGAACAGAGAAGGATCCACATTAATTTAGCATCCATTGGTCAATGGCAGTGCAAAAATTGGGTATTCTTTCTGCGTGCTATAAAATCCTGACTACATTAACACAGGAACATAAAGCAGGTACTAGAAAGTTATCTGAATGTGCAATTAGCTGTTAATTAACATAGAAATGTTTTCCTATTGTTAAAGATTTTAAGATGGTAATTATATCGAATGGTTTAAACTTGGTAAGGACAGCAGGCATGAATAAAGCAGTTTTATACCCATGAGCTCAAATTGCGTGTTCCACAATTTTCACGCTGCTTGACTCGCACTAGACTTGAGTCAAACTCGGCCTATTAACTATTATTGCCACTGCCATCATCATTATTGTACTTGCAGTCTCCTGGCAATGAGGCTGGTGAATACTGTAGTTGTTGATAACGCCGTCCACACCAGCTATTTCCTAAGGTATACTAACTGAGAGTCTCTTATTGCCAAAATATTTTAATAGATCAAATACTGTACAGTACATCACATGGTTTGCAAGTGGAAATCACATACACATAAACAGAAATTAAAATTAGGTGAACAATACATTGATGATTGTAAGAAATATGAATGAGGTTAAAAAATGCATTACAAAAAAATGGGTAAGAATTTACAGTATGCCATGCAAAAAGAATTAAAAAAAAAAAAAATGAAATACCAACCATATGATAAGCAATGAAATGAAATATTAACGACAATATGAAAGAGTACAGTAATTAATAAAAAAAAAAAACTGATAAATAACCTGCCACAGAAAATGCTGGATTACGAATAAAACAAATGTCAGAAAATTAAAAATTGGACAATTGACGAGATGTTTCCAAACTTTAACAACCAGTACGCTAGTCTTAGAGTGGTTAATTAAAATTAATTGCTAATAAAAGTTTGACATCCAGGATTTCAATTTTTCTACTATACAGTAGGCTTTACTAGTGGTAAACAGGTTGGTGAATAACAACAATTGTTTTTTTTTATAAATAAAATTAGTAAAATGAATCTTTGTAATCTAATATATTCTATCATTTTGTTTCCGCTTCTTTAGGTTTTGATAGCAATCATTATAGACCGCCATTTTATTTTCCATGGAAAAATGATTGGTTTTTCTATTTTTTTGAAGAATAGCAAATAGAAATTTTTTTAATGAGGCTCCAAAAATAAATAAGCCTCATTTTATTTGGCCTAAGATAAAATTTACTATTATTTACTATATTGCTACTCCTATAAATTACATAATACAGTAGGATACAATTTGTTTATAAAATCCTAAATCATAATTTCATCATTGTAAAAATGAAAATGATTTCTAATTATATAAATTTGCCTTTGTATTGCACACACAGCTAAATTTAAAATAATAATGAATCAGATCTTGTGGTACTGTAGATGCATTGCAGCCATATTTGAACCATTACGGTACTCATTGTACAGACAACAATAGGCTAATCAATAAACCTGTTATTCATCTCACAGAACACGTAAGTGTGCATGCATTATATCCACATCCTTGACAGTGTGTATGAAGGTAAGGACAGGAATAATTATGCCTGAATTGAATTTTCCTACACAATATTTAAATAAGGCTGTGGAAATATTTGTAGTAACATAAACAGGTGATACATGCAATATGATGATAAAATTGCCCACATGATTGACCCAGACACTTCATTCATGAGGTGATGACCAGAATGGTCCACCCCAACACTATCCACAGGATAGTTAAAAAACCAAACAGAGTTCACATGGGAGATATTGTGTATTAATCTAGTGAATATACAGTAAACTACTTTATTACCATAAGTAATAATAATATAACAGTATTAATTTTCTAAATAGTATGGGCTGGTTACTGTACTATAAAAAAAATAATAATCGCGAAGCCTATTAAATTTCATTGAAAAATATTGTTCTTGTCCTTTCATTATTTCTTCCTCTTGATAAATGATGAAGCATTTCTAATTGAGGTTGACATAAAAAAAACTACAAGCCTACAAAATTATTAATAAAAAAAAATGTCCTTTTCAATTTTAATAATTTACATAATTCATGTAAGAAAAATCAAATAATATTAATGATCATAAACATTAAAAAATTGGTGAATAAAAAAAAACACACACACACACACACAACCAAGGCAACCAATCATAATAATCAAATTAATTATGAACACATGGAACTGCCAAAACCATAGAAATATCACAGATCATGGAAATGCCTGACATTATTAAAGTATAAGAGATCAACAAAAATGTTAGTAAACATTAAACAACAAAACATGGACAAAAAATTGTTAATTTAAAAACAAGAGAATAGAATTAATCAGGTACAGTATGACAATCTATGTTTGTCAATGCAAACTATAGGCTACAGTAGTATGTTAAATATATATTACAGTAAATTCCAAAATATCAAATTGCATGAAATTTTATATTTTAAGCAAAAAATAAATACAATAAATAAAATATGAGAATTGTTAGAGCAGTCTAGAGGCAATACATTATCAACTGAGAGTATAGTATTACGTACAGGTTAGTAAAATCATGGTAAAATTAGTTGAGCGCTGATAATAATAACCAATACAGGAAACAATTCTATTTATACAATTTCCGGTCATAATAAGATCGGAATGCATATCCGACAGCATTCAAATCTCTTCACAATGATGGTGATTAGTTTCATAATTCATCATTAAAGGGGTTAATAGACAGTTGTGGATCCAAGGGGTGGCAAAATGGGCAACAGACAAAAAATATATAACCAAAATTGTAGATACAGAGCAAGCGAATTTACTACTCTGAAATGAAGCTACTAACTGCTAACTGTTAGTAATAGTATCATGGTCACCGTGTAGCCTAGCTAGGCGGGCCGGCGGGCCTATGCTTGAACATGGAGTTATAATTATTAATATTTTGAAAACAATTATAAGCCAGAAATTAATGCCATACCGCGCCGTGGGTTGTTGTTTAAATTTAAAATATTCCTTTCATTTGCAAACTGTTTGCAAGTAAGGAATAACTTGATCTAAAACATCGAGACTCAAAATCTCAGATTGATTTGAAGCAGTCGGGAAGGAAGCTAGCCCCAGATCGCCGCTCGCTGTCTCACCTACTGCAATGCCGGAAACACCTAGGTAAGCGCCGTGGCAGATCCGAGCAGCCAAGCCAATTAGGTAGAACATTAATTTGAATAAAATCGAGAAAAAAAAGAGAAAAACTTACCAAAAAGAAACAGTAGTATAAAAAACCTACAATAATTCATTGTAACGAAGCACCTAAATATGGGTACTTAAAAAAATCGTGTGTCTAGACCTATATCAACAAGTTTAATCGCTACATAATTCTGGTCATCCTTTCACTTACACATTCCATTATGAGCATGAGCTGTTATTGCAATGTTTGAGCAGCAGCAGCAGCAAGCTGTTGAGTCAGATCGGTTTGGAGCATATAGAGGGCGCTTTGCACGAAATCATGAAAGTTTGATCGTGCTCCGATTCAGAGCTGAGCAGCTGATGATAAGGCTGGGCCTTCATGAAACAGTCTGTAGTGCAAAATAAAATGTTGAGTTTGTAACCTAGTGTCTTTGATTACTTATTTATATTGCTCTACGTGTGTATTGAACACTTTCGTCTTCATGATCTGGTTCAAACTAACCATGCAGATATAAAGTGTAGAATGCTTTAAAGTCAGACTCCGGAGGAAAAAATGTTTTGATATGTTGTAGAACTGATTTTTCTAAGACAGAAAAAAGTAGTTTGACATATCAAAAAATTTATTTCCTCCGGAGCCTGACTTTAAACCTAATTCATCTCAGATGAATTTCTTCACTAATGTTCTCAGGACAGCTTAGTAGGGCAAACCTTATCAGTTTTTTCAAAGTGAGAGGCGTCACCATTTAATTGCTTAATATACAAAGCTTAGTAACTTAAGCTTATTTAGTTTGTTTTTTTTTTTTTTTTTTTTCTTTCTGTTACCTTTGTGTTGTTAAATTCTTCATATTCAATTTTTCTCGTATTTTCCCCTTGTCTTTGTGTTTTTTTTTTGTTCTTGTAGGCATATTATACCACAGAAGACAGTAAATTATGACAAAACCGATATTTTTATTTTTCTATAGACAACTTTTGAATTTCCCTCACTTACTTGATTCCTTCCCACCCAGTGTTGAAAAACTTGGGAGACTGAAAATCATTTAAGATCCAAGAATAAAGATTCACTTTATTTGTACAAAGAGGGGCTGCCCCAGGAATTCGCCGGCGAGGGCCGAGGGGTGAAAGCTTCCCGAAAAGGGGTCCACGGCCCCACCAACCCCCCCCTGTCGGGGAAAAACCCCCCTGTCGGGGAAAAATCTAATTTGTCGGGGAATTTTTTTATCACAAGATAAAAAAAATTTTGTGTTTCTTTATTCTTTATTTAAAAAGAATGTCGGAGGTACTAGTGCGTCTATGGGAGGTACTACCCCCTGTAGGAGGTACCACCCGCCTTTCGGGGAAGAGCTGGAGCACCACTGTAACCCATACGATCGTAACAGTATACAACACCTCGCACATACGGTAGCACTGCTCGCACTAAACAGTTTTTAATCCCTAAAATGTTGACAGCTTAGAAAGACATGCTTGAATTGTACTTTCGGCGTTGGAGATAGGACTATGATTTTTCCCTGACGACCTTACAGAAAATTCCCCGACAGGGGGTCCAAGCAGGGGGTTTAGAGGTCACCGACGGGGGAGGGGGTAATTTTCCACCCTGGATCCCCGCTAGCGCAGCCCCTGGTACAAAGTATGAAAAGTAGTCAAGTGT
The DNA here is from genome assembly GCF_011630105.1 of Anneissia japonica. NCBI lineage: Eukaryota > Metazoa > Echinodermata > Crinoidea > Comatulida > Comatulidae > Anneissia > Anneissia japonica. The sequence continues at coordinate 71,370 of NW_022734790.1, read as the reverse complement.
TCAGTTCTGAATTTGAAAATAGGTAAACTTTTAAGTACTAGTTAATGAAATTAGGTAGTGTCCAGTTCTGTTCTATGAAAATAGGTGAACTGTTCAGCACTGATTATAATGAGAGTAGGTAGTGTTGAATTCTGATTTATGAAAATAGGTAAACTCTTCAGTACTGATTAATGAAGACAAGTACTGTAGTGTCCGGTTCCGATGAAGTAGGTACTGTTCAGTTCCGATTTATGAAAACAGGTAGTGTCCAGTTCCGATGAAGTAGGTACTGATTAACTAAGTAGGTAAGTAGTGTCCAGTCCTGATTTATGAAAATAGGTAGCGTTAAGTTCTTTATTTAATTATTCACTGATTCGTGTCTTCCACTTTCTAAGTTTGTGAAGATTCAGGATTAACGATTCACTATATTTGTCCACAGTATGGAAATATATGAAGTGTTTAGTTCTGATTTATCATAGGTTACTGTGAACTGCTCAGTACTGAGTTATTAAAATAGGTAGCATCCAGTTCTGACTTAATTGTTCACTTGATTTGTGTTTTGCACATTCTATGTTGGTGAAGATTCAGGAATAAAGATTCACTTTACATATCTAGAATATACATATATAAAGTGTTCAGTTCTGATTTATGATAGGTAAACTCAGTTCGGCATTGATTAGTGAAAATAGGTAGCGTCCAGTACTGATTTAATTGTTCACTTACTTGATCTGTGTCTTCCGCCTTCTAAGTTTGTGAAGATTCAGGATTAAACATTCACTTTATTTATTTGTCCACAGTATGGAAAAATATATGACGTGTTCAGATCTGATTAATACACTTACTACAAACACTGGAATATATAAGAGTATTGAAAAATGGAGGAGAAAAAAGTGAAGTGATTGAAGAGTAAATGAGTATGCTGGCTGGCAAAATGAGGTGATTTTTAACTACTTGAGCATCAAAATTATTTTCTTTGGCTTCGAAAAAACATTTTCAATGAGGGAGCTTTTTTCTTTTAAAGGAGGTGGGTAAGGGGTGGGAAGCACCTTTGTAGACAGGCTGTTGCTACAAAACCTTATAAAATATATGCACATAATTCAGGAAAGATTGTTTTGCCTGAAATTTCTGCATATCCAGATTTTAGTGACTAAAATGGAATAAGATGTTTAAAAAGCAGTTGAAATTCATTTACACGTACTGTAATGATTTTATTCAATTGAATATCATATTTTTGTTGGACTTAAAATAAGTCCCTCAATGGCAAGTACTATTGCACTTGCAATCCTGCCCTTTTGATGTTTGTTTTTGTTCTTTGGCAAAATTAGTGATATGATATTCAAATCAACAAATACTTTATACCAATTATGGTTTGTGAACCATTTTGCATGAATCAACTAAAAGCGAATTATTCATTACAGATATTCCATCAAGACATCAATCAACAGTTTTTAATACGATCATAAAAAGGTAGAAACTGTAATGTTAAAACAATACCACAGATTTCTAATTATGAAAACTACTTTTGACTGCCATTATAAATTGATACATTGATTAGACTGATAATATTAATATTAAAATAAAAATGATATTAAATTACAGAAATAGAAATTATTTTTTACTACAAATAAAATTAAAATGGCTACCTAAAGCTAGTTCAAATTAGAATCCTTTAACGATTGTTCTAAATATGCAGTTCTCAAACCTTTTGGTCAACGATCCAAACAAATGTCAAGAGAATTTGCCACAGCCCACTTCCCAGGATGTTAAAAACAGATACTCATAATGGTCATTCATTAAAATTGTTATATGATACTTAGAATGTGCTCTCCTTACTACAGCAAATTTTAGCATGATATTAAATTCTGTTCTTAAAAAAATCCCTCTAATTTATTTGGCGACCAAATTTAGGGACACAACCCATAGTTTGAGAGCCGCTGTCCTAATTCTTTTGAGTGTCTTTAACTATCCAGATTTCGTTAAGTCTGTTAGTGTCTGAGGGTTTATTGTACTGTGATAAGTACACATGGTCCCTTCTTGAGAAGCCTAGCTTATCAAACTCTTGCAGTGCCTGCTTTGTTATTTTCTTGACCTTCATGCTGCCAGCTCGACCTCCAAATGCATAAGCATACACAACCTTCCCTTTGTCTTCGTTTATATACACCTTAAATAAAAATAGTGTACATAGAAAGATAATAAAGCGGTCTGGTATTTAATTAAAATTGCCACTGACTTAAATTTCAAAGCAGACATGTTTTGAGAAGCATCCCATTATTAGTGCAAATAGGAAGATAATAACATATTATTTTATTTTATTATGGACACACCAATGTAAAATTCTTTTCAAGCAATCAAATGTAATGGCAGAATATTTTTAAGAATGTTTTTATGACATTAAAAATTCTCCCAATGCATTATTATCATACTTTTCTCTTTGATTTTAATAATAATGTGTTAAAAGATGTTGCTTACAATAATGTTTCATTACAATTATAATGCGCTCCTTTTCACATTGCAATATAAATAAAACATTTTTCAATTATTATGATACCATTGGCATTTTGTCATTAAAATCAGATATATTTTTTCCAATCATCACTTTTTACATAATAGCAATTTAGTATTACTGTATGTCTGTAATCCTCATTCATTATCATCACTATAGCCATGATTGCATTGAACCTTTTAGGTCAAACTAACTATATACCTGGTAAATTTAGTGCAAACAGCCTGTGTAGCATTCTTCTTAGTGAAATTACTGAATCTGCATCGTAAATTTTACCAGGCGAATGTTATAATAAATTTACAGAATGTATCTGCAATTTGACTGAAACCACACATGCGCAATTAAAATCCTACTGTCAGTGGTTTGGCATAGGCCGCAGTATGGTTTCACCAAGGTAAAGGTATGTTCAGTTTGGCCAAAATTAATTCAATGCAAAATGGCTTTTAGAGATCAGAATAACTATAAACAAATAATAAATGCTTGAATTACCTTAGCATCTGTTGGTGTTGGTGGGGTGATGTCATCAGGTAGGTAAAAGCACATCTTATATTTCTTCCTGCAGGAAACTTTGTCAATTTCACCAACATTCATCTACAAAAACCCAGAAGACATATGAAACTATATTTATTAAGATGATACAGTAATAACTATGTCATTAATATTATAAAAAATAATTTTAATGGAGAATGAAAAAGAACAATGTTTTTTGACTTGTATTTTGTTTTACAGGCCACGCCTTGCATACCCAAAAGGCCTTTAGGTGAAAAATAAATTCAAACAACCAATATCAATAATAAATCTAAGTAACGCTGCACAATCAATGGCATCCAAACATGGTGAAATTGGCAAGCATCAAGGTCTTAAGAAATCTTAAGCTACAATCTTTATACTGTATGATTGAACAGAAAGATATAAAGCAAAGATACAAGAAACACAAGATAGAGTTCTCCACAGGAAAAAACTGTTCCACCGAAATGCATGGTGGGAATACAAACAGTTGGGCGCCACGTACAGCTGGACCTAAGAAACCTCTGCCTAACTTTACATAAATGTGAATACATAACCTCCTTTTGAGGAGGTAGAAATTGTTGCTATTATCCATAAGATACAAACAAGTAGGCATAAATAAATCAAAAGATTAAAATGACAGACACAAAAGCACAGAATCGTATGACCAGACTCTGATTTAGTGATAAAAGGTTCCATCATTAGCGGAAAGAGAAGGGCGCTGCGTACGTCTGGATTTACTTAGCAACAGAAGAGCGCCCTGTATGTCTGGACCAGGTATAGATAAACTTGCTTAAATAAAAAGAGAAGGGCGTTGCTTACGTCTGGACCAAACATAAAAAATGTGACGTATTTCCACCTCATTTTTGATATGCGAGTGCTCTAACTTGTGTTTCTAGTATCTTTGTATAAAGATAAGAATCGTGACCTACAGAAAAATATGTTTTTGATCATCTATATTAGAAAATCCTCGACTGAACCGGGCTCCTTATCATTATTTTTCATTTTTGTACATACATATTATGAGAGACATTTTTATATTATGTTATTGAGTTCAAAATCAGTAAAAAATAACAATAATAAATATTACAGATACTTGTGATGTAATTATTGGCAATTTTTACACCAGTCTTAAATGAAATTTTCCGAACTGTGATTGGATGTTATTGTATGTATGGATTGAATTAGAATAATAATATCCAATCAGAATTAAAAATTTGTTTAAATGGGTGCAACTATAGCCACTGCATATTTGATAATTCTTATAATGCAATCACTAGATCCTTACATTCAGAATAACCGGTGATGTCACTTGAATCTTCTTTTGCTCAACGTTACCTGCACCAGAGATGTACTTGTTAAGACGCCCAAAATTTTCAGAAGTGGCAAAATCAATACTACATGTTCTAGAGTGGCTGCATACCCACTTAGCTGAAAAAGTAAGTTTTAATTAATTATGGTATATACAAACAAAGAGATGGTGATGTTGGAATAGCAGAGTGGGGAATTGCAAAGTTAATGACTATTGATGAAATTATAATAATGATGGTAATAATAATGTTAAAATAATGAAGATGATGATGATGAGGGTTGTTTTAATTCATATTTAAAATATTATATGTAATACTAAGACAATAAATTCTGAAGTGTATCAAGATACACATAAAAATAAAATTTTTAAAAAACCTCAAAAAATATATAGTACTTACAGAATTTCATGGCATCATAGTGTTTATCTTATCTTACGTAGTTATCTTATCTTACTTAGTAATTGACTCATTCTGGACATGTGTCCAATGTGGGAAGCAACAATGGTGATGGTGATGACGATGTTTGTTGTATTAAAGGTATTTTTAAACACCTGTAGTATTATTGATTGCACCAGCGTTGAGAACAATTACAGTTATAATGAATAACATGTAAAGTAAATACTATGGACGTTCATTGAATATGAAATGGTTTGCTTGGGTTTTTTTTTATGTTGCTATTTACCTGGTTCATAGGAACGTTCTTCCAGGTTGCCATACACAGCCACAACTTCATAACCGGGGCATTGAATACCAGCAATGCATGGTCCTGCCGTTGGCTTAGTATCTTCATCAGCATTATCATCATTCTCAGTAATTTCAACAACTTCATTTGCACTGAAATATGGACATTTTAAATATATACTGTACATCAAGGCAATTCAATAAAAGGACGCTCATCTCCGGACATTGAAATTTTACGCACTGCACACCCCTACATACTTGACTGAGTTTAACATGCACTAATTGTGGAAAAAACCATAGCAACTTACCCACGCGCATGTCAGTTGTCATAATAATCGCACGTAGTGCAGTGGTTACAAAGGCCTAAATTATATTTGTTATTGTAACATTAATTTTACTGCTCAAGTGGTGTCCGGTGGTTCATGAGTATGAGTCTCACAAGTTTTTCTGTATCTACTTAAAATTTATATGTTCGTTTTGTGCACATTAGTCCAAGATTGTCTAAATGACAATTTAATGCTATACAGTATAATGAATTTTACATTAATCATTATATGAAGACATATTACTATTGATTAAAAAATCATTATTGCAAGACAGATGGATGAATTTCAGAAAAGGTAACTAAACTGAGGATAGTGTAAACATGTTGAACATACTTTTCTGTGGTGGTATTGCAGCCTGGTTTATATGTAAGCCACACTTCATTCTTTCTGTCAACTTTTTGCCATGGAGAGCTGTAGCCTATGAAATAAAATTATGGCAATCTATTGAATTAATTTATAACGCAATTTAAAAATGAACATTTTTCAAAAATATTTTTTTATAATTTAATTTCAAAACATAAAAAATAATGTCTTCAGTTTGTCGAAGTGAGAGAGTGACTTAAGTAATAGCAAAGGCGGATTCAAGAGGAAACCGGTTGGCGTTTAGAACCCAATAAAACGTTTTTTGTTTTTTTTAAACGGGAGAAAAAAATTCACAATCAGGTTTTTAGTATGAGAGTACATCTAGAAGTGCCATAGAGATAAAAATCTGTAACTTAGACCCAACCATGGTGGGGTTGAGGTGGTCTGGATCCCCATCTGTCAAATTCCTGGATCCAACACTGAGTAGGCCTATATACTTTGATTTATCAGGAAAAACACAATAAGTGTTAGTGTTAATTTACTATTAAAGCCATACAAATAAAGTTGTATGGGCAGGAGAAGGATGCATGCAACTGAATTATTTACAGGTGTTTAAAATGTACATTTTAAAGCATTAAAAACATGCTTTTATAAAACTAACCTGCTAATATGAATGGGTATTCCTCTACACATGGCTCATTGAGGATGGATTTCAAATGATTGTACTCTTTAAATGTATCAATGGACATGTATCCACCAAATGTGTATGTGAAAACCTCAAGAGAGTCATACACTTCAAAGTAAATTAGCTCCTAAAAAAGAATAGGTACAACATCAATTGATTTTAGAGGGTGATGCATCTTGTCATAGAATAGCCCTAGTTGTGATACCACAGACAGTTTAAAGCCATATCATCTGAATAAAATGTAACAATAAATGATGAATTTCCTATGAAAATGCAAAGGCATCAAAATAAAAATATTAACACATAATAAGTTTACTTATAGAATATTACACTTCTTGCTAATACTATGATCATTAATATCACTCACACTCGTAAAAAAAACATTCACATAAAGGAAAGAATGTTTGTAGAGATTAGGATTGCTGGTTGATTTTGAGAGACCTGATTGTTATTTGTAATTCTAATAATTCCAGTTTAAAACAAACATAAACTCCTTGGGGTAGTGCAGTGGCTTAACATCTATAAGCTCTCACTAGCTAAAGCACGGGTCCTTAAACCTTATGGGGCCCTGGGACATTCAGCAGTAATTCTTTCTTGCTTAAAATCTGCATTGTTTAGTGGAACATGTAAAAAAATTCAAAATATGCATAAGTGGATGGGACTTTGCCCAGCACCCTACTACAACTTCTACTACCTGGACCTAGCCTCCAGAATAGTAAGGCTTGCAGAAGTTTTAACCAGGGACCCCGGGCCTCTTAGTTACACCAGTGGGTGGTCCCTGCATTTAGTAGTAGCAATTCAAGATTCAATATAAATTTATTACAAAAGAAATGGAAGTCTTGAAATATAGAAGAAGCAATGCTTGACCACAGGTGGAGGAAGCCTGTCGACACTGAGATACTGTTCTACTGTGTGTGGATAAATCAAACCTAATCTGCTTTGTTTTTTACTTTACTATATTTCATTTTTTTGTAAAAACTTAAATAAAATTGTGAAATATTTATTATCACCAAATATACAATTAAGATTAATTATTATTAATAAAATTTACAATATAAACTATCAGACATCTGAAAGTCTCTGTAAAAAAGATAGCCACATACAACTAATGAAAGCACATTCTAATAAAAATTAATATTTTCAGATTATAATGAACGAAAACTTACATCTATCGGTTCTGGAAGCTGGTATTTGTAATTGTCGGGAGCTACGTACGCAATTCTGTAAACAGCATCGCAATCTTGAGGTCTATCACGAGGGCGGTCTACACCAATTATCACAGGAGCTGTACGAGGTATCTTCATGTTCAGTACATTGCTACCTAAAGAAATGTAAATAATTTAAAAAATAACTGTGTAGTTGTAGATTTACATTTTTGTCATAAAAATTTATATAAAAAATGGATTATTTATATACAGATTGTGTGGATTTTAAAAAGTTTTATTGAAATTAATTAAATATTTATTTTGTACTATTTTATGTATTATATGTTGTGTTTTAGACCCTCACAGGAATAGTTGAATATATTTTTTTGCCACTCTATGGTGTATCAAAACACTATGCATTAATGAATAATGCATTATAAAATAAACAAAATGAAAATATGAATTTACTGAAATAAATTCTGATTTCAATATAGTTATGATATACTTCAACAACATTTTTTCTAGCCTAATTACTTTTCATTAAACATTAAATTGTATTTACGGATAAAAAGAGTACACTACAAACCAGAAAAATGAATGTACTCTTCAAAATCAATTATCAATTAATACACAGTTCTGTACCAATCAATCCATTAAACAATAAGGTTATGTTCTCACACGGCAGCTAACGGTTAGCAGGATCCGGATCCTGCTAACGGTTAGCTGCCGTACGTCCATACGAGAAGATTCCGATCCGGATACTAAGAATATGATGATCGAATCACTAGCCAATAAGAAACTGGAAATTTTAAACGCGTATGTGTGATTGGTTGATATTTAAAACGTGCTCACTTGCTAACCGATAGCGCTTAGTAACCGTTAGCGGTATCCGGATACCGATCGGCATTCTCACACAGGTGCTAACGGTTAGCGCTAACGGTTAGCTCCCAATCCGGATACTAGGGCTCTCGTGAGAACCAGGCTTTAATCAATTAATCAAAAAATCAACGAAACAATAGACTTTATTAATTTCAAAAGCAAAGTTACCGTGTCGCAGTTGTTTTAGCTTTTATCATGCAGACATTGCTATAGTTATACTATATAAATGTTAGTGAAACAAAATTCTAAACATACCATTAAAGTAATTGTGAAGAGACATGTAGGATTCACGGACAGCACCGCTGTAATTACAGGCATTCGACCTTTTGACAACCAAGGTTAGGTCAGTATAGCGTCGTAGTTCAATATTTTGGTTCTCATATTTCTTCAATATTTCATACACAGGGCACTCATTACCTAAATAGATTTTAGGAAAAAGAAGTGTAATATCAAAATAAACATACAAAATTGCCAAGCTAACGATGTCAAATGACAGCAATAATAAAAAACCCAAACAAACAATGATAATTATATAAAGCACATTCTTAGAAGAACAATGCTTTAAAAATTAGACAATAGACAACCACATGTGAAGAAATGAATGAACAAAAATATACCACTATCTTAAAGTTGTACTGTGTGTCATAAGCTATAAAATTTGAAATATTCAATGCCATACATCCTTATAAGATGCCATTATTATTATTATTTGAATTAGCTAATTTCTATATTTAAGTGAGATATTAACTTAAAATTAAAAAAAGTTCCCTGTCAATTAACAGACAGTGTAAATACCCCTTCCCCTTATTCTTTTGCATAGACCATTAAGTTGATTGGTAATCAATTTAAGGATTTATGTATTAAAATGTTTAAATCAGTCAAAACTACTTTTTTTTTTATCTGTTTCTGGTTGGACGTTATATAATTTTTTTTCTTCTTTACAAAGTCTTTTTTTAATTTCCAAAAACAAAAGAAGTCCCGTGCTCGAGGACACACACAAAAGCACCTAACAAAAGAAGGAAAAAGAGACAACGATTGTTCAAAAAAGTTGGTGGATTGAGGCAATGCCCCAGGAAACTATACCGGGACACAGAACAATCACCTCAGGGCAAACACTCCCAATCCAAACCTGCCGCCAATCCTCCGCATTAAAAACACAGAGAACCAAAAGCAAGCCCGGACCAAGAGGACCCACCACAGAAACAACCAACCCACGAACCAGTGCAACCCTCCGTCGCACTGCCCCACTCCACCAACTCCAAAAAGCCAACCATCATGATTGTACAAATGTCTCCATGAGAACAAAAGATACCTGGTTTTTTTTTTTACCGTACCTTTGACAGAATGAACACACATCATTATTCGACCAACACATAAACAAACCACATAAATTTACAACCTTCTTTTAAACCTAAATTTTATAAATTCCTTATATTTTTTTGTTGTTGATACAAATAAATAAACCCCTGGGCAATCCTAATAAAATCAACTACAGTATTTTACTTTATTTAACTGTGAACTCATACATAGTGCTTCTCTCCATGCCAATATTTCTTTTCACTTATATAAGTGACGTTATATAAGTAATACTTTTAAATGAGCAATTCACAATCTTAATTGAATTTTTAAGGTTTTTGCAACACTTTTTGCAGAAAATTTATCTTAAATTGAATTAATACACCACAGATTCATACCAGTGCATTCATTGGTAGGGTAGATATCAATATCTTCTAAGCATTCCATTTCTTCTGAACTGCTATCCATTGGAATCCAAATTTCATTTCTTCTATTGAGTACTTTTGATGGACTGTATAAAAGTATAATAATAATCATAAAAAAAAATTACTGCATAGTATCATTTATTTTTTGAATACTGAATATTGAATCATCACTAATAACATACTGTAGAGTACAACACTCACCGATCATAGCCAGCTGTAATCACGTAATCCTTATTGTAAGTTTCATTGGCAATATTGAGGGCGTCCTTCATCATATCGATATGAACCTTCGCGATGACATCTGTCATGAGACCACCAAATTGATGAGCATAGTAGGTACTATCTGGCATACACTCAACAAACACCTTACAAAGAAAATGATTCACAAATTCACATTCTCAATGTATATTTATTTATATACAGCAAAAATATTATGTTTAGTATATCGCCCAGGGCTACCTTAACTGTGGACGACTCAAAACAATTGTTCAGTTCACAGCTAGTATGTTAGGTTGGCTCAGGTATCACTTCGAACATTCACACTTATGCTTTTGTGCCAGATTTTTGTGTGAAATTTTATGGTATATGATGTCAACACAAGGTGACCTTGGTGACCCAGGTTCAGTTTACGTTTCAGATATTAAAATGAGTCAATCCAGGTCTGGCATTACAGGACCTGAGCTGACTTTAAAGTTGGACCAAATCTAGGTTGACTTAAACCGAGGCAGTCCTGAGCTGATGTAACTATTAAGAATAATTAGGATCTATGTTGCTAATCCATCTTGTATACTTTTGATCATTCAGTAGGGAGGTTTCGCACACGAACGCATATGGTTAATGTGACAGATACGTCATCATTTATGACATCATACTTTGGTGCTATCCGCTAAACGTATGGACAACACGCATATCTCGCCCACTACACCTTAGTGAAAAAGGCGAAAAAAAAAAATTTGAATTTCTGGTAAATTTTTTTTTTTTTCACATTTTACAGTAAGTGTAAAAAGTAAATGTATCTTTGAATACATACGTGCCATTTTTGTGACATTTAAAGACAGCAAATTACTATTGGATGCGCCTTATTTTGGGATATCAAAACGTTGGTGCTTGGACCTTGGTGATGTCAGGATTTTTGTGTAGGCCTAGCTTGTAGATATTCATTTTTGGGTCATAAACAATAGCGCCTATCACAAAATATCCAACACTTCTGGGCAACAAAGGAAGGAGTACTATTCGGCTACCATTTTCAATTTTAATTTCCAAAACCTTACATGCTAAAACTTTGAGAAGCATGAAAGAGAACAGAAGAAAACAGAATATAGGCCTAGGCCTTAAGCTAAGGCCTAGGCCTAAGCTTGAATTGTGCTGGGATTTCGAAAAACACAGAAAGGCTATACGGTTACGAATAGCTAAACATATGCGTACACATATTCGTTCGCATAAAAAACCTCTCAAATATGAATACTCAATATCTGTTTGCATAAAAACTTACATCTTCATCTAATGGCTCAGGAGGTGAATCCCAAAATTCTTTTGGAAGGAAAAATGAGAACTTGTAGCTGGTAGTTGTCATTGACTCTTGTGGGTCAAAGCGAGAAATCACTGGAACAGTCATCGGTATCTCAACACCTACAGATACACAGACAATACACTTGTCACTTTGTGGTTTATATGGAGGTATGCATTTGTACCATTTGTTTCATTATAACAAACAGAATTATTATATATTTCATTTTGAACTTAAAAATAAAAAAGAACTATAATATATTTTTGTATTAATACAAAAAATGATTTTATTACAAGATATTATTACTAAAACTTAGGTTTCCTTATATATTAATAGAATTCATACACAGTAAGATAGTTCTTGGTGTTTTGTTTCTTTTCGTTTCTTTTCTTTGTTTGGTGGTGGTGGGGGGGGGGAGGGAGTAATGAGTCTGCCAGCTTCGCTACTCCAAGGATAGGCAAAGGTTTGCATTAGCCTTGTTGATATGTGGAAATTTCAAACTATCAGGGCATGGAAGCTGTTTGGCTCAGTGGGAATGGTTTCATTTTTCAACCCTGAGGTTTAAATCCCTTGCTTTACATTTTGCTTGTGCCCTTGAGAAAGGCGCTTTATCTATAAATTATACTTTTGTAGTTAGTTTGAATTAAAAATTGAATGAATTGTAAATAATTAAATGAATATTTGCTTTTAATAACTATTGTACAGTATATGTATATGTATTGTATTATCCAAAAAACCTAAAATATATTTTTCAAATTATTATTTATTTCCTACTTCTCTTATTTATGTATCTTACTATGCATTATGTTGTTTTGATCTTGTATTTGCTAATGTTTGCTCTTTTGCCTTGGAGATCCCTCAATAGTGTTCTACACTTTTCGTTATCCTTGGAGGGCTTTTTGTTGTATTTTTCTTTATCCTGAAATGTTGTATAAAATAAATAAATAAATCTGCATTTTCAACTTAAAAGAAAGGCACAAAATATTCAGTAACAAATAAAAAACAAAAAAACACTAATGTGTACACCTGTTAAATTATAGTAGGTGGTGTAAATATTAAGAAATATGTAAAAAAAATGAATCTGCTGAATCAGGTTATAAGTGTGGCTACACATGTTTTACTATAGTATCATCATCTGCAAAAGCACAGTATTACTTTAATAAAATTTATTCTTTTTGTTAGTATAAACTCTATATGGCCAAACAAAATCTGCTGTCTACTATTTTTTATTTCAAACACGTTTTCTCTACATTTACATTCACTTAAAGTCTCATTCCTGAAAAAATTTTAGTTGTTAAGAAAAATCAGATTTTTATATATGATTTATAAATATAATATGAAACTGCCAGTATAACTGACTTTAAACATTCCTAAACATGAAAAAAATGTAAACTAAGACTGAAATTTGATTTTGTGTGTTCCACACAAAATCTAAACGCGGATGAATTTTTTATGTTTGATATTGCGACAGGTCTACGAAGAAATACAGTAGGCACCGGAAAAACATTAGCCTATCCAAAAATGCTAAGCTAGGCCTAGCCTTACCTCGATTTAGGTTCTGTATCAGACATAAAAACGACCGACATGATAATTTCTGTTGCTAATATTGACACTTGTGAAATATAATATTTCAATGGAATTATTTTAAATTTGTTAAAAAAATTATTCTCACCGAGTTTTTGACAATTAAACAAACCTATCTCTGGCTTACGTGATCAACCGCAGTGTGCAAGATGCAAAGTACAAAACTAATCTCATTAAAGTACAGTACATCTATACACAAATGTGAGAGCATTCCAGGGGATTTGATCTACAACCTCTGAATTTGCCTAGTAACGAAGAAGTCAGAGAGCAGCTTAGCTCAGTCGGCTAATCTGGTGGTAGCCACTGTGTGTGCGCTGAACTGTGGGGATCTCTAGGTCCCCGGTTCAATTCCCATCGCTGCCTCTCCTTGTGTTTCAGCTAGAGGGCTGAAATACAAGTTACAATAGCTCACCGTCTTTCGGATGAGACGTTTAAGCCGTTGGTCCCGTGTGCATTATGGCCCATGTGCACGTTAAAGAATGCAGTACACTCTTCGGAAAAGAGTAGGGGATTGTCTCCCGCTGTACTGTCCAATCACCACCAGAAGGACCCACTGTAAATAAGTTTTCTTCTAGACTTTTGTGGGCTATCCTTGGTATTTACACCGAATAAATCCAATCCAATCCAGTCGTCGAGAAAATGGTAATCTCCTATGAGAATAGTCTCTATTTCTCTTTTTTTTAATCCTTTTGCGTAAAACTAAAATTTATGCCAATATTTTTCCATGGTTTATAATAATTAGAGTCATATGCATTTTTTCTAAAAAAATTCCTATTTTTTTAGTGAAATTTTGCCGGAAATGGGCTTTAAGTAAACGTTAGGATATATACTGTATGCACTACTTACCTTGTTTATTATTGCCAGTAATGTAGGAGTAGAGTTTTTGGAAGGCCTGTCCACGTTTCCACTTAGCTTGGAAGTAGGTGGCGTTAAATTTTGTCGAGACCCACATGCTACGGTTATATGTACGTACTTCATAATCGTTACCTTTTCTTATAACATGATATTCTGGTGTTTCATAAACTCTGTAATATGAAAAAGAAGCTTGAACAATAATTGATATGACACCATTTACAACATGATGTGTTAAATTATTATACAGATGTCCCTTGAATTTTTGTAAAATTTTGTAAAATTCTGCTGAAATACAAATAAGAACCTCAAAATACTGAAAATGGCTAATGGCCAAAGGAAGTTATGTACTGTATTTACAGCTGTCTGTCTGTTAGTAAGATTACGCCAAAATTAATGCTAGGGGGATGCAAGGGGTGGGGGGTGTGGACAATCGCACCCCCTCTAAATTGCATTAAGAAAAATAATTGTTTTATTGTATTACCATTAGGTCTATATACTCAGAATTTTCAAAACATGGTGGGCCTGAGGTAGTGTGGACTCTCACACACAATTCTCACTCAAAAATTTTGGCAATAACTTTTTTGTTACAGTATTGAGAAATTTGAAAATTTTTAATCGATTTATAGAGTATTTTATCTTTTTTATTTTTATTTTTATTATTGAAAATGTTTTGTATTTTTATAAGAAATTTTTATCTCTTATATTTTATATATTTATTATGTTTGGTGACCCACTCGATAGAGATTTGAATTTGGGAAGCATGCCTCCTTTTTGTCTGTTTTTTGGTGTGTTTGTTTTAATCTGTTGAGGCAAATAAATGAATTGAATTGAATTGAATAATGAATGGATCATCATAACATTTAGTGTAATGGTACATAATATTCAGCAAAAGAGAATATAAAAATTTTGGGAAGAAAAGTTCGAAGGACAAGGTCAATAATAATAATACAAGTAGATTGTATGTTACTGCAAAATGAGCAAGTTAATTTCAAATTTTTTTTTTGTTCCATTTTCAGGGGACTATACATTTTTAATGGCTCATGAAGGATTTACTTATAGTGATGTTCATCCTGGAAAGTTTTCACAAAATAGAAATAGTGATATACTGCAGGAATGTTTACCGTGGTTGAGATTCCATTTGAAGGACTACCTCTGGAAAGACAGTGAAAGAGGGCAGTTCAATCCTTTCTCTAGTAGTCTCCATTGGTGTGACATTGGTTGTAGCTGGTGCTTCCTCTGTGGAGTCTTCCTGACAGCTAGTAGACAATTTTATCCAAACCTCATTTCTTGCATTGAAAAGTTTTTTGGGAGATTCATAACCTAAATGAAGAAAGAGGAAAGCAACTTTCAAAGACATTCCTTAGTACTGAAATTTACTTTCAACTGATTAACTGCATGTAATGAAATTTAATAATATAATCATGTTTTAATTTTCAATGAAAAAAATATAAATAAAACTACAAACAAATCTTAAATATGTACAACACCTTACAGCAAGGCAAGTTAGAGTTTAATAAGCTATTTTCTTTATTAACATTATTATTATTTTATTTTATTTAATTTCATTTCACCCCTAACAGCAAAAATGCCAATAACAGGTAACATACAATAAATACAATATGAAATCACAGATATAAAATTAATAAAATCATTATTGATATGCTGACATAATTATAGCTTTAATAAAGTAAAATGTAAATACCTGCAAGGACATATGGATACTCCTCAATGCATCTGGATCCAACAAGCTCACGCAGTTTCTCATATTTGCCAAATGAATCATCTTTTAAATTGCCTTCAAACATGTACACATATACATCAAGTGTTTCAATGGTTTCTATGGTAATGGAATCCTGAAAAAGAATTGACATCCAGAAACATAACTATTGCCATAACATACGGATAAAATAATGTATAAATTCAAGAATATTAAATATTTTTGTTCAATAAATATTGTTATCCAACATTACTATTGTTATGTAAAGACATCAATTAATAACAAGGTAAATGTATTTGATATAGTATTAAAATAAACATTAATTACAATAAACTTTGTTTAAATAGTATTTTACTATGTTTATTTTAAAATATATCAAATGCATTTACTTTGTTATTAATTGACGTCTTTTCATAACAATAGTAAAGTTATAAAAAAAAAGCCTACTGGAGAGTGAGCCTCGTTGTGTTAGCCTGCGTATAGGCTACTTGCATATCTGTGATTTGACAATCGTCGCACCACCCTGGGCTCCGTCCCAAGGGACATCTTGGCACATATCAAGGTAAGTTTGACAGAGTACTTTGCAGTACTGGCACTTTCTGCCCAAGGTCCGAGGACTTTCCCCCAAGTAAAACTTGGATAGCAAGTCTTCCAGATGGCCACACACCCATTCTGTGTGTCACAGAAGTGCTTAAGAATAACTTGCGCTTTTAAATTGCAAAGAACTGGTGTCAATTCTAGTAATAAAAAATTAAAAGCTACCTTACATTACATTGAGCCAACAAAATTGCAGAAAAATAAATTTGAAACATAAAGAACTTTAAATTCTATTAGTAAAAATACATAGCTTCTTTAAAAAAGTCATTATTTCTAAAATATGCAAATGAGGTCAATGTTTATGTTAATGAGGTCAAATGAAATTTGCCATGCTAAAACCAGCATCAATGACTAAAACAAGAAAACTGACTTTTTAATATATTTGTGCTTTACATTATAAGCTTTTAATATTATAGGTCATTCACTGGAATCAACTTGCCAAATTTATGAGTATAAACATTACGGCTTTTCTCTACTAAAAAGTATACAATACTGACACATTCTTACAGAAATTTTAATATTTAGCAACAGTTACATTTAATCATTTGTATTCTCGGACTGTTGTTCATCATAATTCTGTTACAGTACTTTTCCCCCGAATCTGGTCAAAATTGCCTGATAGCCTTAAAGATGTCTTGACCTGCGAGTCACTTAGATTCTTTTTAAAGCGTTTCATACTTTCTTTCACACAATGTAATTATGTTTTCTCAATGTAATTTTAATGTTCAAATTGTCATTTCTCTTGGGTGTTTTATTTTTATTTTTTTAATTATACATA
>NW_022734790.1:36976-53827 GCF_011630105.1 Anneissia japonica | reverse complement strand
TTACATTTAATCATTTGTATTCTCGTACTGTTGTTCATCATAATTCTGTTACAGTACTTTTCCCCCGAATCTGGTCAAAATTGCCTGATAGCCTTAAAGATGTCTTGACCTGCGAGTCACTTAGATCCTTTTTAAATGTGCTTCATACTTTTTTTCACACAATGTAATTATGTTTTCTCAATGTAATTTTAATGTTCAAATTGTCATTTCTCTTGGGTGTTTTATTTTTATTTTTTTAATTATACATACTTGTTTTTTTTGTTTATTCCTTCTTGATGTTTTTATGTCTTTTGTGATTTAAATTGTTATCTCTACCATATTGTATATTTTATTAGGGAGGGGGCAGCTGGCTTGAAAAAGTTATAGTGATTTGTTTGCTTAAGCTTCCCCCGACCATCTTTTGGTCTAATAAATAAACTGAAACTGAAACTGAAACAGTATGTTGGTTATGGATGACAAGCCTCATATAATGAAAAAGGTGGTAATAATATAATATATAAATAATAATACTGTGTACATCAAGTGGGTCTGGTAGGTTATCACGCATACTGTCAGGAACAATGAAAGCTGATTGGTAAACAGCGGCACAGGTGACCGGTAGATTATCTGGGCGATCAACACTAAACAACACAGGAGCCATACGTGGAATCACTTCACTCCTAGAATTATACCCTTAAAAAAAATATTTGCATAAATCAAGATAAGTTGATGCCTCAATCATGTTAATCATGGTCCATAACAAATTTCAAAATAGTATTCCAATTTTGAAATGCTACATAAAATGCACAGAGGGCGTCTGCGTCCTCTGTGAGCGCTTGGCGATGCAATGAGTGGATGTCATTAAAACTGATTTGTCGCACATGTGTCATAATGTTGAGTTCTCTATGGAATCACGCCGCCAATGAAAAAAAAAGTTTTAATGATTGACAGATATTTTACTACAAAAATCCTTAAATTTTTTGGCAAAATTCTGCATATTTCAAGACTGTGGTATTATCTAAACATTGGTTATTGGCAAAATAAACATTTGTCTTTGTTCAGTTTATACTTAAAACTAATAAAATATCTGAAATACACAAAGCAAGAAATTACTAGTTATTTTTTATATCTAACACTTACCTCCAAAATATCTTTGCACAGGGTAGTATGATTCTGACATTGCATTAACAAAATTACAGGTTAAGGATTTCTTTATTACGGTTGTTAAGTTTATATAGCGACGCAATTCAACACCATCATCAAGTGTCTCTAGAACCTCATACTGTGGGCACTTAATATCTGTGGAAAATTTAAAGTAAAGAAGTGTAAAATTCTAGAAATAAGTAAACCTCTAAATGTTTATACCATAGCATACAATCCACAACGAAGTGGGGCATCTTAAATCATAGACCATGTAAGGATGCGGACGTGGACGTATATTGCTCCATTTATGCCGAAATCTCTCTTAGCTGACACAGCATTCAATAACATAGCTGACGTGATTAGTGCATCTGTAAACAGGGCTATCTGGATAATTCTAGTCCATAAAGCAAAAGCATATATTGTGTGGACTTAATAATTATTTGACTTCGAGAACCTGCACAGCTGTTGCTTGCCCCATTGGGGATCATGCAATGAAAAGAAGAAGAAACCACTGAAGAATAATACATTTTTATTGAAGATTATTTTCACTGTACAAAAGAAATACATGAATATAAAAAAGTAGGTACAAATTTATTTTCAATTCAATCTTTTATTGTCCAATATATAATAAAATACATTAGAAAATCTTTGTTTATACACTGCAACATATAAAAAGTAAGATACACAATTCAATTTCCAATCAAATAAAGGTAAAATAGATAAAAGGTAAAAACAATTCATTATTTACAATTCAAATAAAGAGCAAAATTAGGTAATACTGTGCAATTTAATTAATAATTAGATTGATGTGATTGATGTGATCCAGGTGTTCTCTCCATGGGTATCAAAAGTTATCTTTCAACATATTTGTTGTAAATTACAATAGAATGTGGGACAAATGATTTGTTATAGCGTTTAGTACGGATAGGTAAGGAGCGGATACGAATATGGGATGGGAGAAATTTGTACTCATTGTAGAGTGGTTGATCAGTTTGAGAAAGTATGTGTTTTTAACCATCGAGAGAACACCTGCATCTTATTTAAAATTGAGCTTAGAAAAATCTACCGGTACTCCTATTATTTATATTTATATGAATTTTGTTCTCAGTGTAGAGTGGATGATCAGTTTCAGAAAGTATTTGTTTTACCATGGAGAGAATACCTGCATCATATTTAAAATTAAGCTTAGAAAAATCTACTCCTATTTTTTATATTTATATGAATATAAATAACTTTGCACCTACATGTGGAGGTGGCAATGCAAACATGAGTATTTTATACATTGATGAAAAATATGTTTGGGTGTTTTTTATATATACGATTATGGAAATTTGTGATGGCTATCTCTTGTCAGATATGAATGGAACATCTGCTAATATCTGTCTGTTTGCCTCCTTCCTAACCTGGTGGTAATGGTAATGCAGATTCTGATAATGACAATAAATTTCATGATGACATTTACTGCAGATAATAAAGGAATTCAAAGCATACCTTTACAATGCTCCAAAGGACTTGGTTTTGTAGAGTGTGATGTCAGACATACTGGACCATCTGTTACTGTTGTGTTAAATGGAACCCAGATCTCATTTCTTCTATCTAATATTTTCGTAGGTCTAAAATTGGGTATAAAAACATAACTTTAAAATTAATTTTTAAAAATAAAATATTTGCAATCAAATAAAAAACATCCTAAAAGTTACTGGGTTTGTACCAGATTTTCTAAGCATAATAATTAACGTCCTTTTTCAAAGTTCCATCATACAGCCAGTTGATACAACTAAACAAAATCAAATTTGTGTTTAACACAAACCATGTTCATAACACTTGCTATAGGCTGCAGGTCAATTATCTAAGCATTTTATGGGAAGTGTTGTGTAGTGAAGTAGTACACCTTAGTGGTTAAGATGCTTTTCTACCACTGGCAGGCTCCTGAGTTAAATTCCTGTGTTTTTTTAATGACTGAAATAACTCCATTCACTAAGCCTCACAAAGAGATGTGAATTAAAGCATCGTTCTATCCTGTAATTGGCAAGTTACTTTCTGTTGGATGCAGATGAATTAAAAAAAAATCTATAGGCCTATAAGATAGATGGTCAAATGTTGCTCTCATTTTGTGCTAAGTGAAATTTGGGCTTTGCTAGCTAGGCCTAGATCATTTATTAAATAATAAATTGTAAGTTAATTCATATACTGAATATCTACGCTATGTGGAGTTGCGGAAGCTATGTCCAAAGTTTTTACATCTGACATACACTCATAACTTTCTGTTTTTGTAATTTGTCCATGACTGTATCATGATTGTTATGATGATGTCAATACAATTTATTGGACATATATTAGCTAAACAACTACCACCCACACTTTGATGAGAGGCCAAACTGATGCCAGCGACAAGTAGGTACTGCCAACCCACCACTTTTTGTGGATTCCATAATTACGGTAGATTTTTCTCCAGATGGCATTGTAAGAACCACAATCAGTTATCTAACACAAATTTGAACTATCATGCTTGAAAATCACAGTAGTGTATTTTGACTTACGGATCATAGCCACTGGTATAGTATTTATCTGTTACATATGGTTCTTGTGCATCATCCAAAGCATTCTGCAATTTGTTCAAGTTGTACAAGACGGAAATGCTGTTTACATAACCGCTGAAGGTGGTCACATAGAATATCTGTTCTGGTGACCTTTCAATAAATACCTATAGAAGACAACAAGACAATTTTACTGAAATTATTGGAGATAAGAGTTTAAGTTTTAGGAGGATATCATACAATTGACATGTCGACAAGGACGCAAAGCCCAGCCCACAAAGTCATGAAAACCTTAGACAATGGCGGCTAGACTTACCGAGATTTTCTTTGCTATCAACCTTCTTTAAGAAAGAGAATTCAGGGTAGGCGGTATGCAAATGAATCATATATTTATAGTGTTAATCTATTTCATGGAACATGGCAGGGAAATTGTTGTAAAAGTCTCTGTATTTCGCTCCCAATGGAAGAGGGAAAAGCCGCATTCTGTCAACCTTGTTGTCGGCAAAGGCCAAGTCACTGATGCGCACTGCTCGTGTAAATCTGGGTATCTATAACCAAGCATAGACATCTAGGCCTAAGCTCACGTATGTTTCGTGTACCAGCTTTCTAAGGAAATTAAAATGTCCGAGAAAAAGTTTTTGTTCACATGACTAAATGACGCTCGTTGATTAGTCGGTTTATCTGTCAATCAAATCTTGTCGAGATGTTAATTGTTACCTAAAATTTGTAAGGTGAAGCAGGCAAACTTTGTGGAGAATAAACCTTTTCATAATTCAGTAACTTCATAGCTGTTTCTTTAGCAGCTAAATGTACAAATAAGTTAAAAAATATCAAACCATGGAGGAATAAGTTTAACTTATTCCGCCATGATCTAACATGGTCTCCATAATGGCTCGACTTTCTACAGGGACATACCATGATGAGTCTCTTGTAACTACAATACTCAATTTAACATAGAAAATATTACTACAGTAATATATTATTATGAAATAAAAAGCAGTGTACAACTATCATATAAGATGAAGATATATTGGACACGAGGCTACAGTATCTTTGAAGGCTTCATGTATTTGTCTGTCTTACAAAATGTGCACCTACCTGTTTATCTGTTGGTTCTGGGATATTTTCCCAAAATTCTTGTGGTAAGTAGAATGAATATGTGTACTTCTTAAAGATCTGGAAGGGTGAGCAAGTGGTGTCGACTATAGTCCTCACTGGAACTGTCATCGGTATCTTAACGCCTATTCACAAAAGAGAAAGGAAAGAAGTAAAGTAACGGTATAAGTAATTAATCCATAATTTTAAGAATAGTCCCATTCTTTTGCAATGAGAGGTGCTGACATCTACCTCCAAAAAGTTTGTTGATTGATGTGAATCTTTCTTTGTTGTGTTTTAACAACAAATTGATTGAAATGAAAGCAGCAGGGTAACCAAAACATATGAAGGATGCACAGGGTTCTTAAAGTGCACACAAACCAAACGTGTACACTGAACCTAAGGTAATACTCGAGAAGACTTTGATCTACCAAACAAACCATGAGTAGAGGTGCAGATGTTAAGGGTATAGGTTGTAGCACCCATTGCTTATACTGCTCGAGCAATCAAGTCGCCCAATACATGAAAGAAGAAATGATTACACTTTACAGACAGAATATGGCGATAACTTGTCATCATTCTTGAAACACGATTCCCAGATGGAGAAGTATTTCAAAATCTCATTATTTAATTTATAATTATAGGTTACTGACATACAGAGTATTAACCAAAACATATTTACCTGGTACATTGTCTCCACTGATGTACTGAAATAGCCTTCTAAAAGCCCTTATCCCAGATATTTGCCGGGTAAAGCCAATTACTGTGGTGGACACCCAGACGCTCCTGTTGTACCAACGTGCTTCATAGTCATCTCCTGAACAAAGGACACTGTAATCTGGGGTTTCATAAGGTTTCTCTGTGGGCTTAGGCTCCGGATTGAATCTGTGAAAAGATGGAGACATGTTCTGACCTAGTCCTAAATAACAATCTTCCATACAAAATTATTAGGCCAATAATGTAGAAACTATGACAACTCATTTGCAAACAATACTAAAACCAGCCTGCTGATTAAATATTTTTGGAAATAACTTTTTTTTCTATACAGTACTAACATACAGCCAATATATTGATTAAAATTTTGAATCAATGGCACTGAATATATGGGAAAACAATCAAAATGAATGTGTGCACTATATGCAAGTTCGCTGGTTTACAAATTCAACAAAACTTCACTCATATATCCAATGGTTCCTACTGCATAGACAGGGGCCCCAAGTCTCCTGTGAATCAAGGGAGTTGCCAAAATCATGTTTTTACTACTGTAGTAGTAAATTGCGTAACTAAAATCAATGATTATGGGTATCGCCGTGCACAGACATATATAATTATATGTATTCACTGTTAAAAAAATGCATTAAACCAGACCTGGCTTTTCAACTTCAGATCCCTGCATAGACCATGCAATGAAATTAAAAATTCAGTAGAGGGGGTTTCCCTGTGAGACAAACACAAATATTTATACATAACCTTAACTAGCTTTCTTTAACCTTAACTTTCACTAACTTTACCAGAAATGACTAACCTTTCCCAGAAATTCTGTTTCTTATGCTTAGTGGGTGGAGTGCTAAAGATCTCTTCCCAATTCATTGGCTCAATATCTAAATCAAAATAGGAGAGCTTCCTGGACTGAGATCTTGAACCAAAATTCTGAGTATCTTCTTCGAATGATGTCAGTTTGTAGCTATCCATATCATCACTGATTTCACTAATCCAGTCAGCAAAGCTCTGTAACATCTCAGAGAAACCATCTCCGGCTCCTTGTACAGCACGCTGAGGTCTCTTCCTTTGGGATTGCATTCCTTCACACTGCAGAATACCTTCTGCAAACTCACGCCATTTTTCTGCTTCATCCTTGAAAGTCACATCAAATGGCAATGGGGGAGGTGTTGTTGGAAAGGAAATGTATTCATCATCCAAACTATCTTGCAATCTAATTAAAGACAAAATGGTTTAGTTCAATAATTATGAGGGAAGCACACAAAAATTTACCTTTTATATTACTAAAAAAATGTCTACATCATGAGTTTTTTTCTATCTATAATTCAATTGTTTTGAATTTTGAAAAAAACATTTCACTTTGAGAGTAAACAGAATGGAAAATTTTAGTTTAAAATACTATATATACCAAAATGAATGAGTCAGTTCTTGATAGAACTCTTAAGTATTTATACAGTAATTCATATTATGCAAAAGAGCCAGTGTAGATGTATAAAATTGTTTGGCGAGACATATAATAAACAAATAAATGATAAAAAAAAACAAATAAAAAACATGTTGTGACCAGTGGCATCATCAAAATCTTTTAAATTTGGTGGGCCTATATATTTGTTCTCCCTTGCCACTTTTGTGCTCTTCAATTCGGCGCCCTGGGCACATGCCCTTTTCTGCACATCTGCAGCTAGTTACACCTCTGGGTCTGACTGTGTGCAAAAACTGCTAAAGTTGTGTTAAAAAGCTTGATAAAACCAGTTCCACCCAACTTAGGGAATAAGTTTGTAATTCATTTTCACTACATATGCTTGATTTATTATATACATGGTACTTTTTGTCAGTTTAAATGGTAGTATAAGTAAATTAAAAAAAATATCAAGCAATATTTGTTATTAGTATCTGTTATGTAAAATCCTTTTCAAAGAGTGTTAGGGTGATGATTGTGTTTATTGGGCCTGATAAACAGAAGCCTTATAATGTTTAGTGGCATTTGTCCATGATGTGATTAGGAACAAAAGTAAAAGTATCATGTAAAAATATAATAATATAAATGAAAAAATCTAATATTCTTGTGTCTGCTTTGTTAACGAATAAAAACTGGTATGTCGACTATGACCACCAATAGATTTTAAATTCTATTTTTGATGCAATTTGATAATGTTGACTCAAGAAATACTAAACATAAAGTTTGACTTACTCCTTCTCTGATGATATTGGATGCTTCTTCTTTAAATGTGAATAGATGAATGCCTGGGCAACAGCTGTGGTCCACATGAACAATAACAAAGCAGGAAGGTATCTCATTTTTCCAGACCTACAAAAAAAAAGTTTTGTTAAAAGGGAGTTAAAGATTTTAATCTTTTTTTCTTCTTACTAAACATATGGCACTCTAGAGTGTTTTGGAATGTACCGTTGCTGATGAAAACAGTCAAACGTTCTCTACTAAAGCCTGGAGCACAATTCATGCTACATAGGCTGTATTACTATTATTATTCTTTGAATGAAAATACATTCAATTCAATACTTTTTTATTCATCATCAAATCAATGTCAATTTACAAATAAAACTTTTAAAAATGTTAAAAATAGGATACAAGATGAAAAGGACATTCATGTAACTTTAATGAGCTTGTAAAATGAAGACCTAAGAGTACAGAAGTAAAATTGTTCAACAAAAAAAAAATACATAAAAACACATTCACAACAACACAAGACAATACAACCAAACATGAAAATCTATTAAAGGAAGAATTAAAAAAGTAAGCAAAACCAATGACCAAGGACACTATTTCAACAGGTGGGGGGGGGGGGGGTTGGTAATATTCCAGCTCAACCGATTTTGTTAACATGTTTAACAACAACAGAGGCAAAAATTTAAAGGAGTAAAGGTAAGATTATGTAATAAAATTTATAAAATTTATGATATGATAGCCATAGAATTTGTCTGTACTGTACTATATGTGAACTCCTGATGCATTTATATTAAATTATTATTTAGCTATGGATACTTGTTTTAATCTGTAATTTTATTATTATCTGATTATCTGACTCCACAGCCATTTAGCTTAAACTATCAATATTATATATACTGGCCTATTATTGGACTACATCACAGTAATAATACATAGTATTGTTTATTGTTCAGTAACATATCTTCATGCCAGCAGGCACAAAAGGCCCCAACAACATTCTCAGTCCCTAAATAATACAGTAGCAGAATCTACTATTAAAGAGCTATTACAGTTTTTAAAGGGGTCCTTGTTAAAAGCTAATCTCACTTGCAGCATATTCTACCAAAGAGACAATGAAGTATGATACGAAGTTTGCATCGCAATCAACTGGAAGATTTCTAGATTTTGCTACGTCATCAACTTCTCTCCATGATTTTAATCCAGCCATATTATTATATGTTATATGATAATAAACACATACTATTTGAAAACTACAAATTAAAATACACAAATTATATAAAATGTTATTACTTACTTGGTTGTGCTTCCCTGTTAGTGACTCACACTGTGCATGCCAGACAAAAATGAGCCCACTACGAGATCCTGGACTCTTATGTTATGCTTCCAACCAATCAGATCAAGGTGTCAAATAAGATAAGGTCAATGACTGGGATCATTGCATAAACATCCTTCTTATCAATATTAACTCTGCAGACTGGAGATTATTCATGTCATTGAAAAATGGTTATGAAACACAATAAACTTGTGCTCACTAAACACCTCATTCTTAAATTTTTTTAGATCCCCTATTTTGAGGCAACCCAAGTCAATGAGAATAAACTTCCACCTCCACACGGTCATACTTGAATAATGCTTTTTTTTTTAACTATCTTAATTTGACAAGTTCAAAATTAAAATAAAAAATATATTTTCAAAAGACAATTTGTATATTTTCAAAAGGAGCTGTAGGAATGAAATAATAGATGGTCATTTTTATTGAGAGAGACAAAAGTTGTAATTCATTCAGAAACCTGTTTCAAATTTGGTTTTTGGATATCATATCTATTTGTGTGCAATTTGGAAAGATGTAAAACTGTGATACTATCACTATAACAGAATAAGGCACTCATCAAACTTTGCCATATCCTTGAGGGCTATAAACTACTCTTCTTAGAATTCTGCTTCATTATAAAAGCTGCATCAGCAGCTGCCAACTGTCAATCCGTCAATCTTGAATACATTACCATCATAGTCAGGATCATTAATATCTTCTTTAATCATTACATTAACAACCGCATCATCACCATCAACCACATCATCATCGATTATTATTATAATCATCATGGACAAAATTGTCTCTATCAACAACTATCATTATCACCACAAAATACAAAATACACAGGGGCGGATCCACTAGGGGGCACAGGGGGAACGTGCCCCCCCTTTTGCCACTAAATTTTAAAAATTTTAATTCAAATTGATGTTATGTGCTACTCATTTATCTATTCTGAAACTGCTGTGGCCACTACTATTACCACCTCCCCCCCCACCCCCGTTTGAAAAATTCTGGATCCGCCCCTGTTACATCATTATCAACCACCACTATAATGAGTTCATGAAACATCTAATATGTAGTTAAGAGGTGAGTCCAGTATCACAACAATATCATAAACAATGATGAACTTCTAATATGGACAAGCCTTGGCAATTTATTTATTTATTCTGTCTTTTTACTGCATGCACTTTCAGTACTTGTGTACTGTTTTTCAAAGTGGTACAGTTTCATATTAAGAGTATGGGGTGGAAGTAGGTATTTTATACGGCGGATGACACCAATACGCTTAGACAAATTTGAAGATAATTTATTTATGTGGTCTTTCCAAGTTAGTACAGGATCAAACGTTACACCTAAGTATTTAAAAGAATCAACTCTTTCAATAATATCACCATTCAAATTAAGTGAAATATCTTTAAATTTAGGAAGAAAGTAGTTTGTTCCAAATAACATTAATTTTGTTTTCTTTATATTAATAATTTATTTATTTTCATTGAACCAGTCAGCTATTTTAGTCAAACAAGAATTTAGTTCTTGTTGTAGAGTGACTGGGTCAAATGAGTTACAAAGTATAGTGGTGTCATCTGCATACATAACAACTTTACAGGACATTACATCAGGTAGAGAATTTACATAAATTAAAAATAGTAAGGGACCCAAAATAGATCCTTGTGGTACATCAATATTGAGATTCATGAGATTAGACTGACTGGAGTTAATAAAAACCGCTTGTGATCTGTCATATATGTATGATTTAAACCATTGTAGCTCAATATCGTCAATTCCATAATAATTTAGCTTTGAATACCATGATGGCAATGAATACCATGATGGAAATCCATGGATTGATGATGATAAATTAACAATGAATTCAGGGGTCCCAGGTCACCTGCAAGTCTTGCGAGTTTCCCGGAATTCGGGACAGTCTCCAACACTCCCGCAACTGAACATGAACCTCCTGGAAAATAACCCATCTCCCTCAAATTCATTAAACCCACATGTTTTTACTACTGTATTACCCCCTTTATTATCACTTGTCTCATGGAAGTCTGTGTTAATTGGTATCCTATAAGCAGCAAAATTAAATTAGACGTGCTAAGAAAGCTTTAAGATTATGAAAATATTAAAATGTGATTTCACAGCCTTTGCTGTGTTTTTATCCGAAACTACAAGTGTCTTGAGATTTTTGGGTATCCACAGATGGGTTCCAATACTGTATATTCAAAACAATTTTATGAACCCAGACAACAGACACGTCCTCCTTCCAAAGTTTTTGGCAGCAATTCAAAAAGCAATCATGTGACCAGTAGGAAAAATCCCTTAAATTTTCCAAACAGGATGAACCTAAGCATATGGCATCAGAATATAATCTGTTAAGTAACTCTTTGGCAATTAAAAGTTAAAGTTCAAATGTTGGCTTCAGCATAGTTAAAAGTTCTTTGTATAGTTTGGTGGTAATGATGCTTGCTTTCCAATGCCTGGGTTCAATTCCTGTCTTTTTTCTTTTTTTTTGTCACAACCAAAGCAACCCCACTGCCTATAGCCTCATAGAGAGATGTTTGTTTAAGTGCCTCTTGTGTGTTTGTATTGTGATAGGGAATGACAGTTTACTATTGGCATCCTTGGCCCTTGTGCCTAAAAATTAAATAAGCTAAATAAATTAGATATGCAACTACATGTTATCCAGTTTACAAACCATTGTGTTATGTTTAATAAGTTGGTGGAAAAATACCATGGAAAAAATCTCAACAACTTAATAATGGTTAAATACTGTCTATTGCAAATCAAAGCATTGTGGAGGTCCATTTATTTCTATTTAATAATAATAATAATAATATTAATAATAACAATAATAATAATAATAATAATAATAATAATAATTATTATTATTATTATATTTAATATATTAATATTATCTATTTATCTGTATTTGATCCAGCCCAGTTGTTGAATGTAAATCAAAATTTGGTTACTGTATAATTGAGTGTGTGAGTGCCTAATAATGTATGGCTGTACTACTGAGAAAGCTTGATCAAGATTGAAACCAAAAAGAGTGATTTTGCAAATAATCAGCCACAGAATTTTTTTTAAATGTCTAGTCAATTGTAAAATGTTTTGTAATTTGTATTTATATTTTATTTCAATTCACATTCATTAGTGGATGACACACTAATTACAGAATGGAAACAATTTACTGATATAAATAAAACACACAAAAAAGGAAAAGATATGAATGACCAATATGATATTGGTAGCAAAATTAGAAATAGATAACAATCAAATTTATGCGAAATAAGTTTGATCGCTATTTTACTAATTCCTTGGTATAAAATATATCGTCGTTCTATCTTCTGCAAATATTGTTATATAATCTTGATAAACTGTTGATGAACCCATGTTCAGTTACATAATTTCTGTTAGTGTTATATAAATACAGGCTTGTTGCATCTGGTACTTTATTGAAGGTGACAGAAACTATTAGCGCTTCATGGGATCAAAATTTGAATACAATGGTCATTGGAACATGATATTTAGACCACAATCTCCCACATGACCTGGTGTACAACAGAAGTACATTCACTTCTATTTTCACCATGGTACAACAGTGTGCTAGAGTAATACCATGGTAACACAGTGGGGTTCGTACAGTCAGGTGGACTACTGTTTTCATACATAGACTTTAATGTCCTTTGCTATGATAAAAACAAGGTACAGTAACACTATTCAAAATCATCAAATTTAATATCTTTACAGTATTTATTAATATAGTTATTTAATTATAATCAATGCATTTTATCATTTATTTATATATAGTCACATGGGCCAAAGACCGTGAACAATAGCAAATATAGTACAGGTATAACTACAGTATTATCTCACTCATAAGTGGCAATGCTGTTCACAAGAGAAACAAACAAGATGCAGGATCTGAGCGGGGCTGCTTTTGGACATGATTTATTTTTATAGCCAAAAACAATATATAACACTTACAACATAAAACAACATAAAACAGAAACAATTCTTACAGCAACAGTCTTGCTGGTCCTTTATGATAAACGGAATTAACATAAACAATTGAATAAGCACCTCTTGAATACCGTAAGTGCCACACTAAATACGATTTTTGATAAATACGTCTTGAATAAGTGTTGTTGAAACAAATGACATAAAACGTCGGTGTGTACTACAGTATACCGTATTATTAGTTATTAGATATCAAGTCATTTAAAATAAAACTATTAGCTATGATAGCCATAATTATAATCATATCATTATCATCATCATCATTAATGTTATTATTATATTAAATATGCAATATAATATACTTTGGTTGGATTTATATAGGGCTGGAAGTGGGTACTCTGTAGGCTCTACATTTGATAAATTTCATAAAACAGCCTTCTTATATTTCTATTAATTAGGGGTGTGTTACATAGGGTTCTTACTGGTATTGTATCCGAGGGTGGTCTACCGGTTCATGCAAAACTCGGCTTTCAAAAAAACCTAAGGTATTATGCCTTGTTGGATTAGCGATATGAAATATCTGTTGAAGTTAAACATGATCTAATACTATCTGTTAGAATCAAAGCGGTATAATAATAATGTTAGACTGATAGCGCTTCATGCAAATGAAGCCACTAAGCAATTCGCATTATTATCCTCAGTCAGTTTGAAAACTGTGCAAGGAAATCTTGCACAATTTGCAAATTGTATTAGAATATTCCAGCAACAGAGGTTATTTTACAGCAATATGGGAGATTTTTTACAGAAATGGAGGCCAATTTTTCCTATCTGTCAATTGGGATAAATTTGGCTAGGGCCATTTTTTATTAAAGAAGTTCAGAGAACAGAGTCAACAGAACAATAAAACCAAAATAAGTATGTGATATATTACTGTATAGAAGTTATTATTCAACAGTGCATGTACCACTAAATTAGTAGCCACTTTTACAGAAATGGAGGCCATTTTTTCCTATCTGTCAATTGAGGTAATTATTAAAGAAGTTAAGAGAGCAAAGTCAAACAATCAAACCAAGGTATGAAGTATATTTAATGTAGCATTAAACTTTACAATATAAAAGTTATTATTCAACAGTGCATGTACTACTAAATTTGTAGCCATTTTTACAGAAATGGAGGCCAATTTTTCCTATCTGTCAACTGGGGTAAATTTGGCTAGGGCCATTTTTATTAAAGAAGTTAAGATAACAAATTCAATCAAACCAGGGTATGTAGTATATTTAATGTAGCATAAGTTTACAATATAAAAGTTATTATTATAATTATTCAACAAGTGCATGTACTACTAAATTATTAGCCATTTTTACAGAAATGGAGCCCAGTTTTTGTTGCATACGGCAGGTGCTGATGCAAGAGATATATGATACGTTTGTTTACGCTAAAGACGAGGACAGGAATGGCGAAGATACCATTCTACTGATCATATTGTCAGTCTTGCGCAAAGAAGTGTATGAGAATGAAGCTTATAATGACAAAATTCAGTATGAAGTAAGCAAAGTACATGGGAAATCTTATAACAGAGTTCCTTATGGACTACACAGCAACCTAATTTCTAGGTGAAGCACTAGAGACAGGGAGGCTTTGTTGTGACTGAATGGGGAACCAATCATCACAAGACAGAACTGCTTTTGCCACTGCATCCAGAAGCCAAAGCATGTCTTGCATTTCAGACATAAGAACTACATATGTATATATCCAGCAACCGCCCCATGCAGATAGATGGACAAAATACTCTGGAAATATCCCAATATCTCCATTTGGTTTTTCAACGTCTTTTATTTTTCTGTTTTTTTGTAATTATGTTTGTATAAATTTGAGATGGTGAATGAATCAAATAAAAAATTGAATATTAGATTCGAGAACTCTTGTAACAGATGATGTTCAACAGCTTCAAGAGCCTAACAGATACCAATAGAGGCTAATGTAGGTGTAAAAGATACTGATTCTAGCGATGAGTTTGAAGTTGAAATGTATTTAACAAAGAAAAAGACCATTCCTACTGAGGATATAGCAGAAACAAGAGGTAACAGTGGTTCCAGAGTTAACCTCCTGATACTGAAGTAATCAGTAAAGAACAGCTTATTATTAACATTCTAAACAAATTATTGTTAGGCTGGAAATCAACAATAAGACATCTGGAATGACAGAAAACAATACCAGTAGTTTACCAGCATTCCCAGTTTTTGACTATGAAACAAATAAAGCGAACACTGGCGTTACAGTAGGTACATGTATAAAATCATCTTTGATGCGCTGGATTGTGTCGTGCAACGTCATTTCTCCCTTAAGCGGTTTGTGTATACTTAAGCCTCACTTTCACATTTTTGCTGTAGGTTGAAGCTAAATTTCATGGTGAGTTGATGCAGTTGTATCCCGTAGAAAAATATAAAAATCACATTGAACCTGCCTATATCCATTTCTAAAAGTGTATAGGGTTGTAGAGAATTTTCTAAAGTTTTATTTTCCGAAGTTTTACAGCCATATGTACTTGCGAAGTTAGGTTTCTCAAATGCGGAAAAATTTGTTCTGTGCCGAGATTTTTCACCTGCAAAGCCTTGGAATTTCACACTTGTAATCCACTTCCATCCTTGAAATTTGTGACTAAAATGATATAATTGTGTTACTAATAAAAAACTTAACATTCTTTCTATATTTTACAAAAGAAATAAAAATTACAGCAATATTAATGTACTTTTAATTGCCTTTTAATTGACAAATATTTTCTTTTTCCCTGACCTGATGCCAAGTTGAATTTTGTGTTCCCCAGCAACAGTCAACACAACCTAATTCCTTTCTAGCTGGTCATGCACATGGTGCATGTTTGAGAATATGTGGGGGGGGGGGACATTTGCTGTCCAAAGTTTAAAAAAATTAATATATGGCCTACTCATACACTTGCATTTAATTCATAAATATGAATGTTCATACTCTCAAAGACAACAAATTCAAAATGTCAAGGTGCAGGAACTCATGATTGAAATACAATCCTCAATTTCCACAGATCATCAAGTTTTTCTCAAATGAATTTTACAAGTTTGGTATCAAGTGAATGTGTGCTTGTTGATCTTTTATTTGACCATATATTCATAATACTTTTTGAACCTTTAATTATAATAAAGCACTATATACAGTATATAAAATTTAATTAATAAAATTGAACATAATGCATTTGTAGAGGGCGCCTTTTATTCTTCGGACAAAAATATGTATTTTTGGATTTTATAAAAGTTCATGGTGTTGGGCACACTTGTTATATAGAACATTTTCTTGTTAGGTTCAAATAAACATGTGAAATTTCAATTACAAGTAAGGCAAAACTGTTTTGTACATTTGTATGTAAAGCATTAAATTAATTTGGGATAGGCTAAATAAGGATATCTTGCAATTTGGATCTGAAAAGGTTAAGCAAGAAGTTCATCAAAAATTAAAGGATTAATAAAGGGCGCATTAATACCTAATCTAGGATTGTGATAAGGCGAGTTTTAGAGTGTGGATCATTACTGCTCAAAATCTCAAGCAACGCAGACAGTAATCTTAACGGCTCCCCTTGCTCTAACTTAAGAGTACTGGTGTTAATTGCTTATAGTCCAAGAGCATTAGGTCGTAAATATAGGCAGACCAGGAAATTTCTCATAACAAGCTAAATTTTTCAGGATAGGTCCAGAATTATTAGTAGAATAACATACTAAAAATCCTTGAAAATTCTATTGGAGCTTCCTGCAAAATCAAAGATGGCGTCCAAAAAAGGTTGCTGTTTTTATAATTTATCATAACTTTGCAGCCAGATAAGTTGAAAGCACAAATGACCTGTCTAAACATGTTTTAAGGTACAGGGAATACAATAAAACCGTTATCTG
>NW_022734790.1:7965-36806 GCF_011630105.1 Anneissia japonica | reverse complement strand
CATCTAGTGTGTCCAAATCTTACAAGTACATGAAAACCAAGATTTTATCATCTAAATTCCATCCATCTTGTAGAATACTAAGGGGCTTTCTTACATTCCTATTTCTATGCTGAATAATGGCCGAAAGAAAGACGAACCTGGAGCATCGTACATGTTAATAGTGATGAGTGTTCTTTTTACTGCTACATACATAGAATTGCTGCCACCTCCTCTACCAATAATTTTCCTCTTCCTTATTTTTTCTTCATTCTCCCCCACCCCCATCCTCTATGATCCTTCATAAACCATCTTTTTCACATGTTCAGTTTGTTTTCCATCAATAATAATTAAATTTACACCTTGTATTTACTTCAATTTACTGACAGTCATTACTAGTCTTTCCTCAATGATAATTTTTATTTGGTATTCTTATTATATCCAGAATATGAGTGCCTTCACTTTCTGCTATCAACACTGTGTCATCAGCATGGACCTCAAATTATTCACTAAATAGTTATTGATCTTGTACAGTATTGATAGTTTATTGGTATCAGGATTTAATCCACAGTTAATGTATTGATTACTTTATCAAGTACGTATTAGTTATTGACCATTTATTTATAACATATGGTATCAATTTTATATGTTATTAGTTTTGATCATATATTTATAAAGCATTGATTACTTTACATTTATTATTTTATAAATCAACCATTCACTATTGAACCATTCAATTAACAGAAATATATGATATTTTATAACTAATTTAAGATAATTTAGCACACCAGTATTGATTAAAAAATAGAAGAAATGTCATACATTTTACAGAGCAATTAACGCTGACAATGAGTCGCTAAACAACAAATTTGAAGTTCTGGTTGAAAATGTTCAACACAAACACATTTCTTACAGATAAATAAATTCTTAACTGACATCATGTTCAAACGACAAAATACTGGCTTATACTACAAGGAATTGACTGACTAAGTAAGAACCCAATTATAGGTTCACAAACTATAGCACCACTTATACCCATTTCACACTGATGCTATTTTGCAAATATTAACAACTTGTAACAAGTTGTAACCAGGTTTGGATGAGTATGAAAGCAAATCCTTGTAAAACTTTCCGAGATTTCACAGGGGTCCCCTGAGCTATCTCGGAACAAAAACAGACCATCGCCAGGCCTGTTTTTTTCCTGAAATTTTCCGAGTTGTTGTTGCGCATGCATCACGTCCATATTTTGACCTTTTTGCGGGCTGTGTTTTTTTTTTTTTAGTTCGAATGAATGGCGGCAGCGATGGAAAACGTATCAACATTTACTACCATTTGTTAATAGGCCTAGACCTAAAATCAAAAGAAATCTCGCTAAATTTCACATGTAGAAACAATCATGAGGCTTCGTAAAATACGCCGACAACGAATCATTATGATGCTTGTTGCACTGATTGCCTCTAACAACAATGGTGAGCTACCGGCCAGCGGCCCGACTGCGCCTAGCTAGCCTAGGCCTATCTTTCTCGCCAGCTCGACTACAGCAAGCGAGCTAGGAGTTGAATTCGTTTTACTCTCCGAAGGCTAAGGACCATGGAATAATTATAATCTTGTTAATTCGGTACCAGGCCTAGTTTAGTAGTTGATCTGTAATTCGGACAACCTACAACTAGCCTACTACTAGGCCTAGTCATTATTCTTCCAAGTTTTCCCAAGATTTCTCATGGTTTGAAAGTGCATGTGTGAAACGAACCAAAAATCTCGGAATATCAAACTTGTTACAACTTGTTAATATTGTTAAAAGTTGTAATATTTTCTGCTAGTGTGAAATGGGTATTAGACCATGTTACTGAATACATTTTGTAAAAGGCTGACATTGACCAAGGTTTAATTGGAAAATTTCTGCTCAACATGTTCTTGTATCATAACAACAGTATTTTGTTTGTGCTCTTTTTCTTTCATTATAACAGAAAACTGTTGTACTTAGCTGTTTAGCTGACATGGAAATAGATATCTGCTGCTCTCACTTGGCACTTTCCTTTTTCTTAGCCTCTTCTTTCAGAGCTGCCTTCTCTTTAGCCTACACATAAATAAATAATAAATATAGATAAAGAAAATACTTAAATGACAAAAAAACACCAAACAAGAGCAGTCACTCCATAGATTGCATACTTAACACAGTACCACCAATAGGCAGGATGTATATGATGTGCAAAGCTGCAGCATACCCTTGAGTAATAATGGAATCGCCCATCGTATTTAGGCACATTATTTGCTTGAGTGCTGCACCATACCCTCAAGAAAATAAAGGCATTGACTGTTGTATTCAGCCCCATTGTTTTCTTGAGTGATACCTGAATACGAGGGGAGATTCCATTATTTTTGTTCATGCTTGGGTGTAAAAAATTAAATTTGTGTGACTTTGTTTGACCTTTCTTCCAAATATTGAATTTCTTGGATTAATAATACTATTTACCATTACCATTCTCCACTAAATTTTATGATGAACTATTTATTAGTTTTTGTGTAATCTTGCTAACAGACACATGTGAATACATAATGTCCTTGGCAGAGGATACATTTTTAATCTTAAGATATCATCTAACATCAAAGCTTACTTGCAGCTTATGTGGTGAAAATAAAAGATTAAATACATACACCAGTTAGACATATATTCCATAGAACTACTGTATATATCAATACATACACATACATGTATACACAATAGTATACAAAATATGTGCACACATTAGGTACACATAAATTAACTCCATAGTTTAATTTTAGAAAAAAGTTCATGCTAGAGTGTATAAAATGATCTCAAATGGTAAAAAAGGGCAAAAAAAAAAAAAGAAAAAAGAGAAACATTGTGTAAGAGTTGATAGGTTTTTGATACAGATGATGGATTTGGAACATGTGTTTTAACCATTGCTGTAAAGAAGTTAAGCTGCCTACTGTGTTTTCTAGAAGAATTAGTATTTTATGGAATTTTTTGCATGACCAAGCTGTTGCCAACTCCACTAACCAGTTCAAATTTATTTTTGAAAGTAATATGAGCTAACAATGTGCTTAAATATGGTCCTTATCAAAAAATGAACTTGATATTAGCAAGGAGTTACTAGCATGATTTTGCAGGTCTCAGCTTCCATGATCACTTCCTGGAGTTCCAGTGTAATCAGTCCATTAGGCAAATTGCATTTCTTGAGTTCACTATTAATTTTCCATACTTATCAGTTGAGATAAACCAAGTATTTTTTTGTAGAGGACAAAATTATCACCTCTATATAAATATGTTTACAAAATTTCATTTTTTAAATATGTTAATTCAGTGTAAAAGATGACTTGCATCTGAATAATAAATTTTGGAACATAAAAATGAAGAATTCAGGGGTTCTCTGAGTAACATAGTCAACAGCTATTTGTGTCTAGCACTCTAAAATTTACCTTCTGAACAAGTGGCACAAGCTGATTATTCTTGGCCAACAACCGAAGCATCTCCATGATAAGTGGTAAATAATTATGCTTCCTCCTTATATTTTCAACCTGTAAGTAAAGATAATCATGAATAATGGAGATGTTTCTCCAAACCAAAATTAACATATGATTTATCTATGATTAATTATGTATGAACAAAAAAAAATGTACCCTGGGAAATTCCAATGGAGTATACAAGCTTGGCCTCATAGATCAGTTGGTACAGCAACTGAATGGTAATGGGAGAGATTCTGGCTGAAGGTGCAATAAGGACAATATGATTTTCTTCAAAAAATTATCATAGCATTAATGCTTCATGTATTCAAGATTTTTTTTCTGAAAATAAGATATGTTGACTGTTCATATGAAACTCAACCAAAATGCAAAAAGTTTAAACTATCGCATCACAAGTACGGCATTGTAGATAACTTATTCTGCTGCGGTCAATCTATTTTATGTCTGGAAAAAATCAATAGGCCAACCCACGAATTTCACGTCGGTAATCGGCAATTGCCTCCCATATTGCCGAGCCAGAATTGCAGGACGGCAATTTTTTGCCAACCTAGGCCTGGACTTTCAAAAACTGCTTCGAAAGTCAAAAACTTTGACTGAAACAGGCTATAGCAGACACTAAATTTCATGTACGTCGTCAAACCAAGGAAAGTGGTAGTTAATAAAACAGATTTGTTTTTACAATAACTTTCTAATAAGCATGCAGTACGTACAATTTGTATACAATCGTCTTGTCTTTCTCGCCTAGTCGTTTCGTAGGCTAGGCCAAGGTACCGGGAATGACGCTAGCCAGCCGCTAGCCAGCCAAGGCCTGCAACATTGCCCAATTGAAGCCAAGTGGGACGCATATCTAAATCTATTATTTGTCTACATTTTACAGTAATTATCATATTTAAAATGTTTTTTATTATCTAAAAACAACAAAATTCAACATATTGAAGACCTGATTCTACCGTGCGTTTAAACGTAATCACGATTGCATCGTGACTTCACTACTGAGAAGTACATAACACTGTACATGTGTGGAAAATCCCTGATAGATCATTCTGGGCATGCAGCAGCCTGTTATGATACGATCGTAGCTTTTACGGAAGTGATATTTCCCATGCCAAAGATAACGATAAAACGAATGCTGAAACAAAATTTATTCGGCGATGTATTACACTACACTATTAAAAGTACAGTATGATCATTCTTTCACCAGCAATATATTGATTTAATAGAGAAATTAACAAAATCACAATCTGTAGATGACGATGTAAGGTTGAGCGTTTGGAAAAATCATAGTTTATACTATATAGGCCTAGGCCTAGGTAGTAAAAAATTGCTCGGAGAATCGGAGAATTTAAGGTTGGCAAATTTTTGCCGACCTAATTTTTTCCTAATTTCATGGGCTGAATAGGCATAATACAATAAATTACAAACTTAAAAAAGGCTTACTTTATAACGTTGCATTTTTTTATTCTCTTCTTCAATTTTGTCCTGAAGTCTACTGATTTCTGCTTGTAAGTCATTTAGTGTTTGTTCTGAATCTTCTGTTTCCATAGCTTCAGACTATATGTAAAAAAATATATAAATTATTTTGCTATTTTTCTACACCATATTCTATTTATTAAGTTCCAATTAACACTCTGACCGCCCTGGGTTTTAAAAAATATTATCAGCCACTGCCAGACATTTTAGCAAATTCTAACACTTTTCTGAAGCTTGTTGAGAGTTTGTATGTGATCAGATTGACATGTAGTGAATACTACAAGAATTACAAACATTTTAGCTTTACAATGGTACCAAACACTTTATTCTAATCTGTGACCCGTAACAGTAAAATGAAAATGACTCACTTTTGGAGATTTACGCAATTTCGCACAACGAAGCTGAGAAAATCACGATTTCGTGAAAGTAAATCAATACCGCTCTACGCTAATGTAATCACACAAATAGTGATATACTTATGGTCAAGACTGAATATAGTGTTCAAATTGTTAGTACATGTCAGTAATTAGCCCATCTATCGGATTCCGTAAAAACACATGAAACATGGAGATCTCCGTGTTTGGCGGTCAAGCGTTGCGTTACCGAACACGGAGATATCCGTGTTTGGAGGGTTGAGTGTTAAGATGCTAATGACACTTAATGTGTGACAGTCTTCAAAACTGAGGGTCACTTAGTGTTACTGCCTATTTATTAAAAACCAGCAGCTCTCTTCTTCCAGCAGGGGCGTACTGGACCAGAACCAAGGGGAATCTCCTACTCGTCTGGAATGATTTACTGGGTACAAGATATAAAATGTGTACACTTGCCTAAGT
The DNA here is from genome assembly GCF_011630105.1 of Anneissia japonica. NCBI lineage: Eukaryota > Metazoa > Echinodermata > Crinoidea > Comatulida > Comatulidae > Anneissia > Anneissia japonica. Next base: position 31,041 of record NW_022734790.1, on the reverse strand, counting down.
TTTATAGCCCTTATCCAAAAAGACTTGTTCTACCACCAGAACAATGGGAATGCCACTAGAACCAGTGCCGATATTATGGCTGTAGGCTGTGGCACCCCTGCCCTAACAGCTAGGAAAATCGACTCAACACAGGTTGTAACAACAAGTAAGCCTCATCACAGGAAGTAACACAAAGTAAATCCAATCAGATAGTGATAGGATGTAATCCCACCACGATACACTCACCTTGTCTTGTATTTCCTGCACCTTTTCTGTCAACTTATTCAGTTCCCTTGTATAAACCATTTTTCGGTCTGACACTATAGCCATTAAATTGAAATGAATTTCATCTGCATTATACCTGAAAGATCACAGTTCAAAAACAAGATGGATTTTATTGAATTTCTTTTACTTCTTTTACATTCAACAGCAAGTACACTCACCACTTACAGGACGGAATGGTGCTTTATAAACCAAGTCTCTTTATGAGGCTTAGAGCCTGGTTCAAGTCAAACTTTTATCTAGATATACATCCACTTAACTAGTTAAAAGTTTGACGTGAACCACTCAATTATAGCTAGATAAAAGGCTTAAGTGACTTAAGTTAAGTGACTTAACTTTACTAGAATAACGGTAAATTAACTTGCTTAACGGTAAAGTCGGCTATGATTACAAGGACACGATTACGTAACGTAGGCATTTAAGCCAGCGTTGTTGTATTGTACCACCATATCTTCTGGCTGGCAACAACGTACTCCAACAATGCTAACAACAGCATCGAAGTAGTCTCATTAGTCTGGTTTTCAGAAAATATTTGTTATATTATGGGTAAAAACCAAGCAAACGTCCGTTTTACGAATAGTCAAAATTACCAATGACCTTTGCCCTTTGCATCACGACCAAGTAATAACGTTAAAAAGTCTGATTGAGTACATTTTTCAAAGTGATAATGTATATTTTTCTTAATAATAAAATCAGATTTGTTGTATTTATTTATTGACAATTCAATCTTTTCCATTTCTGCTATAATAGTCGCTATTAATTCGGTTTCAACGAACTACCACCAACGCCAGTCGTTAAAATGAGCGCATGTTTACGATGGCGAAATAAAAAAGTGTGTTTAAGTCAGCAACTTATTTGACACCGCGAAGCTAGATTTTCGCGAAGTGCATGTAAACAACACAATTGAGCGATCTAAACACTACAAAACAGGACAGAAAGGTCCATAAAGTATACAGACATTTAATAAAAATTAAAACAATATTTTGTTAAATGGAAGAATGCTAGCTAGCGATTAAAATAATTCGTTTTTTATCGAAGGTAAATTTAGCTGGGGCCTAGAGAATCTACTACAGTACTTAGATTGCGATAGAACACGCTGCTGCACTGTCGTTGGTTCGCAATGGTCGGGTAGGTTAGGTAGTGGAAACTCACACTTTCTCTACAGTAGTTTACAAATTTTTTTGAACGAATACCAATTGGTACTAGAGGTTCGTAAAATACAGTAGATGTTTTATTAAACAAGCCTTTCCACTGTGTGACGTCGACGGCCTGCCCTGAAACTGGCTGGCTGTTTATCTGGCTCTAACTTGGCATCTAACGCAATTAGGGGATTATCGTATCATGTTTCAAGACGGGTATATCTAGATAAAGTTCGACGTGAACCAGGCTTTAGGGAGTGGAGTTGATTTTGGTCATGAGAAAAATACCTGCTGTGACAGGAACTTAAACCCAGGAGCCTGGGATTAGAAGGCAAGTATCTTAACCACAGAGCTTGTCAACTCCACTCCACAATAACAACAAATTTATATAAAAAAAATACTAAATAAATATTTGTTTTGGTTTTGACCTTACTTGCTAATTCTTTCTTCAATGGCTGGCTTTGCTGTTTTCAACCAATCATCTTGGTCACATTTTCCTAAAAAAAAAAAAAAAAAAATAGTCATTTTTTCCCCTTCTACATAGCTTATAATCTATATTTAATGGTACATTATAATAATAATTACAAATATAAATGTGCCAAGGTTATCATACCGGATACATTATGTATACACCTACATTAGCAAGATTGATACTTAAGACCCAAGTAAAACAAAACAGAAGAGCTACAAGCAATTTAGTTGGCCGTTGCTGTTTAATCATGTTAATGTATAACTTGTCCTACCCAAGTCTACAGGACCATCTTTCAATCCATCAAGTTCATAGAGTCTACCATCAATTGGCATGAAGCCAACAAAATGATAGGCATCCGCATCTTTCGACATGCTCTTGTCAAATTCAAACATCTGTTGCCTAGTAGGAGATAATTACATAAGTGTTCATGAGGTCAAGTTCATCATTAAGGTAAAAACTGCATTTTTAAAGTGCCATTTCTGAGCATCTTAAAATTTGTTGAAACAAGGTAGTAGGTTGAGAATGGTGTGCACTCCCTGGTGGGGATTTCAGACCTCTTTTTTTTAAAGACCTTTGACATCTCATCAGGGACTATGGAACTCCTGATCAGGAAATCCAGGTTGCTGTCACTGTGAAATACATTTTGTTAATCTCTTTATGTTTATGCTTAAAAAATAATTTGCATTTTGGTTTTCATTAAAAAGTATTTTATTGACTTGCAGGGAATAGAAAATAAAAACATCACAAACCTTGAAAAACTGTTGTGTACTTCTTTAATGGTTTCTGAATTACTGATACTCAGACCTTTCATCTAAGAGAAAAAACATGTCAAAGGCTACAAGGAAAAATATGTTTAAATGTTGAATTGCAAGATAGTACTTGCCTGGGTTGATACCACCAGAAGCCCAATCATCTTCTGCAGGCTAAAATTCTCTAAATACCAATTAAAATAATATGTACAGAAAGGTTATGAATAGGACACAAAGAGTATAAATAGAACAAGAGAGCTAACTAAGCTCTGTAAAAACGTCACTCTACTAGTTATGATGGAAGTTGCCATCGTCACTATATAGTGTACCCACTACGTGTGAGTTCACATAAAGTGCATCCACTTTGATATTATGAAGATTAAGAAAAGTAAGAAAAGTTTAGGTTTTTATGAAGTCTTGTAGTTTCTTATGACATTCATCAGCACAGTGGCAATCATGATTATATATTTCTAACTTTATATGACCAATTTTTTTTCAGTTTAGTTCCTGAAGACCTAATAAAGTTCCTAAAGCCTAAAAATCAGAACCATGACACTAATAATAATAATAATTATCAGTATTACACATGATAATATAATTATAATAAAATTGTAATTACAATAATGTTGGTACTATATTCATAAATAACTTACAGTGGGATCAAATGTTTGTGAGAATTCCTTGAAATCAGTTAGTGTGCTTCCTAGGTTGAAATCTTTGTGCTTACAGTTAAGCAAGATGCTTAAGATGGCTTGAGTTGCACAGGCATTGTTAATCACCTAAAATAATTAAATGTAATACAAATGTATCATTAAATTTCGGAGTCATTTCTATTGTAACTTGTTTGTTGTGACGAGGAATGCCCTGAAAATCAGCTTCATTGCCAAATGACTTCTTGAAATATACAGTAAGTAAAGAAAGAAAATTTTCTACATTTTTTTTCCATTCTGTGTCCTTTAAAAAGTAGGTAAAATAAAAATATATTTTGATGTTGCATATAATTAACAAAGATCTCTGGAAAAGCACACCTTACTGGTGACAGCATTTTTGTGCTTTTTGCTTCTCTTCTGCATTTAAATCTTTCTGCCTGTTCTTTTGTCCTATTGTATTTTGCCGAAATGAGTATAAAAATAAGAATAAAAAATAAATAAAAGAAGCGATACAATAAAACTCAATAAGCAATGTAGTGTAGTGTAAAATTAACATAGTAAATCGATAAAGTGGTAAATACTGTAGACATAAAATGGGGGAAAAAACCAGACAAAGTGTACTAAGAATAATAACTTTTACTATCACCAAATACAGTATATCACTAGCAACAATGATTACATTTACAACTGACTTTAATACTTACTTATAGTAAATACATTTTCATATTAAATTGATTGCTTATATTGTGGGAGCGATTTTCGCAGCAGTTGCATTTCTCAACCTCAAGGTTGGGGGTTTAAAACCACTGCAGTGCCTGTCACCTGTTTCCCTGGACAAGGCACTTTACTTATGTCTGTCTTTCTATACCCAGGAGTATAGTTGGGCACTTTTGTTAAAATATACTGCAGAGGTTAAAGAAGGCAGCATGGAAAGGAACTGGTTATCCTACCACACAATGCTGAGGCCTAGTACGATGGGCTCCTAACAGCTGATTCCCCTACTGCCATTAATGAATACAAGGCTACCTTTACCCTTATCTTTATATACGATCACTGAGTATCATTACCTGCTTGGCAAAAAAGATAGTGTTGAGCCTGTCGTCTAGAACAACACTCCCGGATCCTTCAATTCCTTGTTTCCATTTGAAGAGAAAGATCAATCCATGTACAGGTCTGTTAAACAAAGAGAAATAGTGTGCTTATACCCCTAAACAACTGGTAACTGGGAAATTTGGGCTGGGCGATAGGAACCTGGGGTAGCTACACTGCAATCAGGGGTGGACTTAGGGGCGGGGGTGGCTGCCACGCCCACCCTTTGGAAAGTCAAAAGTAAAAAAAAAAGAAAAAAAGAAAAAAAATTGCCCAAAATCCTCTAAATACCAATTAAAATAATATGTATATAAATATGAATAGGACACAAAGAGTATAAAGAAAGTCTATAAATTAACATTATCTGAAAAAAAGTTTTGTTAAATGTATTTTGTTCTTACTGGTGTAACTATGTGCATTTATTAATAAAGCACTAACTAGAATTTAATACAACTCAGCACCCCCTTTTCAAAATCCTGGGTAGCCCTATGCCACTAAAAAAAAAAAAAATAATTATATTTTGCCTTTGGATTTAATGTAGGTATATTTACTTAAGATTTGCAAAGCTTGTTTCATCTAAACTCCATATTTCTTCTACCTGCACACCAGTAGTTCCTGTTGAATAGAAAAACAACAAATAATTGATAATAATTGGGTAGGGGGCAGGTTACCCTAATAATAGGTACTGTAATTAATCTTAATCACACAGCAAATCAATCCAAATGCCGAAACATTCTGATCTCAACAAACAACAATCTTTTTCAGAACTATCTACATCACATGCATGCCTGAAAGCAATTTTTTTGCGGCCCGCAAATATGAAATAAAAACCCTGTGTGTGCGGCCTGCCAAGCAACATTGGCTGGAAAACACCTTGTATTTTACGGCCTGACACCGATCATATGTAAAAAGTAATATTAAAACTGGGAATAAAGTGGTGTAAAAGCAGTGCTTGGAGGTTTGTGTGTGGCCCCTCAGTGTTAAATCAGAAATTCACTTTGGCCCTCCGACCGGTTTTTCTGTCCACCTGGGCCTGATCTACATGGTGCCAGACTGTACAGTAAGGCCTGGTGGGGAATATATCCTCCGTGCAAAAATTTGACCTGGAAATCAGTCCGAGCATTTCGAAAAAATAAGGGCCGATTTTCACGCATATTTTGCCAAAAATTAGGCTTTGAATGAATCTTAATATAATAAAAAATATGCAGCAATTATGATTCTGCACACCTACTAGACCTAGGTCGATTTTCTTAGCAACTTTCCTCAGCTGATTTTTGAGAATTAAAAAAATTTACAGTATAACGTCGTGTAGGCCTACCGCAAACATTAAATTATTCCTTCAAAATGCGGGTTTACGTGGGTACGGCCCCGGACGGGTTGATTTGGCTACTGGTTAGGCCTAGCCAGCGGCAGCGCTCAGTAGCCCACCAGGACAGGAGGAGGGTCAACACATCACACACATGATGGTTGATATGATCCCGGTTGATATAACGATGTAAACATGCACACTGGATCTATATCTTTGCCTAAGCCTAGGCTAGCTCGGCTAGGGCAAGACTAGGCTAGCCTAGTAGTAGGGGCCTACCTAACTTGGCGTAGGCCTAGGCGGGCCTAGACCACTACTAGGAAGGCTAGGCTCTAGGCCTCTCTAGGCTAGGCTAGGCATAGCAATTCTTAGGCTTGGTCCCAAGCCTTATTTTTTACAAAGATCATGCATTTATTGAATTACAACCTACCGAATCCTTTAATCAACTCGGTAAATACTCCTGGATCACTTTCAATCAAACACCAATCTCCCGCCGCAGCCGACATTTTCAATCAAAACTTTTCAAGGCCACACACGACACACGAGGAGAAGAGAATCTTGTCTGTTTTTATATTATTTGTGAAAAGCGCCACCTAGAATGCCACCCAAAAATGCTATCCGGAGGAAAAACATTTTTTTATATGTTGTAGAACTGATTTTTCTAAGACAGAAAAAAGTTGCTTTACGAAAAACTGGGGAACGGTGAATGAAATACAGATTTTTTAATATTTAAAAACTGGGGGAATAAGGTGTAAAAATGGGCAGTTACGCCCCTTTTTCCCCCAATTTTTAAATATTAAAAAATCTGTATCTCATTCACCGTTCCCCAGTTTTTCGTCAAACAACTTTTTTCTGTCTTAGAAAAATCAGTTCTACAACATATCAAAAAATGTTTTTCCTCCGGAGCCTGACATTAAAGGTGTATTTCCTTGCAAAATACAACAAAAAAAAAAAAATAACTTGGCCGTTTCGAAGTTACATAAAAAAGATCAATTTGAACATAGAAATTAATGTATTTAAAATGTGTTTACCCCATCAAACGTGAGAGTTATTCGAATAGCAGAGCGATCCTGATCCTAACTAAAATTAGGGCCAGAACTGCCTAATAATTCAGTGTTAAGCCTTTTGTTTTTGTTTAATTCTAATTTTGTTTTCATTGATACTTTTGTTAAGCTTTGTGTAAATTGATTGTGCTTTCTTTAACACAAGCAATTTTTTTTCTACTGTATTTAATAGGCCTATCTGTTTTTGTTTAATCCTTTGTTTAGTTTTCGTAGATTCTTTTGTTAAGCCTTGTCTAAATTGATTATATTTCTTTAACAAGAGAAGAGCAATTTGTTCACTTATTATTATTATTTTTTTTTTCATAGTTTAAGATTGACTGCACCACTTGTGTGTTGCCACTGTTATAAAAGTGAATGTCGAATAAATTATTATTATTATTATTATTATTATTATAGGCCTATTTTTTACATCTCCCTGATTACAGATTAACTTTTATGGCGAGTTACAAATAGAAGTAGTAATTGATTTTTTTTTTTAATAGTAAAACCATGGACCTATTAATAGGCCATGGTAAAACGTCGGATTTTTGAGAGGAGTTTCTGCTGGGGGTGTCAACAAAAAAGATAACAAACATAATAGCCGCCCTCTATAATAAAACCTTCGGTTCTTTTTCAAATCTGAAAACTAACTCCTCTCTCCATCATTACACTGCACACGCGGTGTGTGATGAAGCATGTAACGATGTGTTGTGACGGAGGAATTGTTGTTTATTCATGAATTTTGTGGGATTGGGCTGAGAGGGAGTAAGTTGACGTTTAGATTAGGCGGTCTCATTTAATGCTTGTCACAGTCAATACGGTAATTAATTGTGTTCCAACATTCGACTTTAATATCATGTATTTCATTACAGATGTTAGTAATCCTTGGTATCAAACGCAAACGCATAATTATTTAGGTCAGACTACAAACAAGTGATGTGCCATGCTGCATAATGATGGGCCATCCCATGCTTTGCACCATGCAGCTTGTTTTGAAAGTCCCTGGGCACGTGAACAACAGAATCTTGTAGGCCTATCTATAATACAGGACCCCCTCTCCTTAACCTCAGCTGCAGTATTGCTATGTTATTGTTAAGGTTAGGGTGCAGTACTAAAGTGCATTAGCACCCAGTTGAAGTTAGAATTTTATTACTAACCCTCTAAAGTTCAGTTCAGTTTCGATGTTTTAATGTAAGGTAGAGTGCTAAAAGTAAAATGTGCATTTAAAATGTCACCGATCTCCATAGATAGCTGAACCATGGCGATAGACCATGGGTTGGGTTGGATTTATTTGGTGTAAACACCAAGGATAGCCCATGAAAGTCTAGAAGACTTATTTCCAGTGGGGTCCTTCTGGTGGTGATTGGACAGTACACCGGGAAACAATCCCCTACTCTTTTCAGAAGACTGTGCTGCGTTCTTTAACGTGCACATGGGCTATAAATGCACACGGGACCAACGGCTTAAACATCTCATCCGAAAGACGGTGCGCTAACTTGTGTTTCAGCCCTCTAGCTGAAACACAAGGAGAGGCAGCGATGGGAATATATGGCTGAACTCTAATCAAATTGGGTTGATATCCAACCATATGTATGATGTGTAGAGTTTGTTAAAACATTTAGATACAATATTTTAGCCTTGAATTGAAGCCCTAAATTCAGTGTTGTATCAATACACAGGGTAGAGTGTTCTGTCGCAGTTAAAAAACACCTCATAATAGTATCACTTTATTTTGCCATATTGCACTCCTAACAACTTTGGTGACAAACATTGGTTTGATGCAGGCATGTAATCTGTGGTGTAGGCTGGTCTTGAGGAGGGGGGGCGCGAAAATTGAGAATGCGGAACTAAACCCTTTTTGTACATTGATTTTTTACGTACAAAGTAACGTACGCACCCGCAGGGTTCTGGTTTAGTGTTTTAACCCACATGTACCTATTTCGTTTTTCTGGCTAAACCCCTGTTTCCAACCTACCCTTCGTCTTCTAAAAACATGTATACAGATCTGGTGAAAAAAAAAAACAACTTTTTTTTTATGACCTGAGAGTGACAGGAAACAATTTTTTTAGGCCTTATACACAATTTTTGTTTCATTCAGTATGTATTAAAGATGTATTGTCCCTTGCTAATGTCAAAAAATCATAAAAAATAATTTTGAAATAAACTTGCTCATTGCAATAGCATATAAATTATTAACTTTTTGAATTATTGAATTTAAAAAATATGTACCCTGATTTTTAAACCAAAAAATTATAATAATAATAATAAAACACTTCCAGTGACTGGAAGTGTTTCTATCATTTTTCGCTGTAAACTGATGGGTAGACATTTTTTAAATATACACTAATTTCTATGTTCGAGTTGATAACTTTTATGTTACTTCAAAATGGGCAAGTTAATTTCAAAAAATATTTTGAAGATTTTTTTTTTTAGGTATTTAGCAAGGGACAATACATCTTTAATTGTTAACAGTAACAGATCACTGCTGGTATTGACGATTATTTTTGGTTTCTTTAAAAGCTTGGATGAATGCAGGCAGGTTTTCCTGTGTGGGTGTCCTTGATGTCCAATTGTCCAGGGACACCAAAGATGGATAGGAATGCTATAATAATTATCCTCCATGTATTTATTTTACTTACAGCCACATAGTCATGGAGGAAACTCAAGCTCTTTGCAATTATGGTAGGACAAGAAGTTGTTCTCTGGTGAACTACATACTGTACATGGCTCCAATGCCTACTGACTACTGTACTGTAAGGTAGGGGTGGAAGGAAATATTTTAGTTAATTCATTCAATTCAAATATAACCATATACAGTACTTTCAAATTTTGGTGCTGTTTGTGGAAGGTGGATTCATCACATGAGGTAGGCCTACTTTCTCTTGTTTTGTCAAGTGCATTTATCACAATGTATTAATAAAAATAAGATTTTGTCAACCCATATTTTGAAAATTGTAAGCCTATAGGCCTACTATAATTTTCCTTCAGAAAAGCTCTCTCACCAGTTTTTTAAAGAGTGGTGGAAGTTTTGAAAAAGTCTAAAAAATTTGAAGGGTATAGTGTACAAATGAGGCACGTTGTGGCAAAATGGCTAAGTTGTAGCAAAAATTGAAATTCAAGTTATTAGTATTTTCAGATACCTGAGTATGTGATCTTTAAAGTGAGGGGTCATTCATTGAAATTGGACATTTCAAGCCTAAGTTATTGGAAAGTGAAATTACAGCACTTTTAGAGTCAAGATAAACATTATTTTGAGTAATTGCCTTCCAAAGTTATTTGTGCATACATTGTTTAATAGAATTAACTATCCAAATAACATTAAATAAACGATTTGTTGATCACTTCCAGAACTAATACTTTGGGACATGATTAGTAAGACATTAAACTGTTGATCTATAGTGAAAACAAAATTTGTATTTTTAGGCAATTTTTTGAGCTACCATATTTTATAGCTCCTTTACTCAATACTTGTCTGTGCGACAACTTAAACATTTTGCCACGACATGCCTCAAATGTTGGCGCTAATGCACTTTTGCACACTACAAAACATCCAAAACGAAAAGCTACTATATAATTCATTTTATTGTAAAATATTCAATTATATGCATAAATGGCTAGATATTGTTGATTTATCATAATATTAACACTATTTTAAATCCCTGTTACAGGGATGTCACCAGCTTTTTGGAGTGCCGGTCGGCAATCATTTCGCGGGGAGGGGGGGTCGCAGTAATCGTGAAAGCTCTTAAAAACCAAAAGGCCTAAGTCGAGCAGGCCCAAGGCTAGCTGACGGCCTGTAAATCCTGGTCGGAAATGTTGAGTGCTTGATGGGCCCGTCCACCGCCGACCAGCGTGGTGGCATCCCTGCTGTTATAAAAATCTTGTCACTTCCACACTGGACATCCAACACGCCACTTGCTGCTAATTTGTTGGCCATCTGATTCCCAGAGACATGTCAGAATTTCCAAATCGTCTGGAGATAGAGTCTATCAAAGTGAATTCTTAAACTGGTAGCTTAGGGAGTCTCGGTTGTACCAGTACCGTAGCTAATGAAGTAATTGGGAGGGGATATGAAAGAGGGATGAAGGCTCAGTCTGTGCGCGACTCGTACCCAGTTTGGTTGCGCACAGTAATAAGGAATACTGTAGGATGAACTTAAGAAATACAAGGCAGTTTAACACTGTGCGCTATGATATGGTAATGGTAATGGTGAGATATTTGTAGTGCGCCTTCCACAATAAAATCGTCTCAAGGCGCCGAAAAAAGGTAGGACCATGAATTAGAAAAAATTAAAGTATATTATATCTTATATTAAAGAGCCTATATTAATCAGAATTTTTTTTTTAAATTTTATTTAAATATAAATAAATGAATAAAGTAAATAAATAAACAAATAGAAAATAAATAAATAAATAATTGATAAATTAAACCTTCAAAAACAGGCAGACCAAGAATGGAAAAAATCAAGCAGCAGCATGAAAAATGCGCACTCCTGTTGTTGAGACAGCGCCACCACCACTACTGCGTACACGCAGGTACTCCGGCGACAGTATGCTGGGCTCCGGTAGCTTCCACCTTGGATAAGCCTCGGCTGTACTACTGTGCACTGCTAAGGTGGCGACGCCGGCTCAAGTAAGGGAGTTGCGACTTTAAGGAACAAAAAACAAAACACTTAAATACTCTTAAACTACAAAAATTGTAAAAAGATAAACTTAAAAAAGGTGGGTTTTAACTCTTTCACTACGTAATTTCCTATTCCATATTTCCCATATCTGGACGGAATAAAATGCAGGAAATTTGGGAAAAATAGGAGATATATAGAAAAAGCGTTATAAGTTTTTAATTAGCTTTCAAAAATATACAAAAGTATATATATTCTTTATCCTTGAGACCTTCTCTGTCTAATTATAAGAAAGTTGTCACTGTCACTGTCGTTGGTGCTAGTGTTATGCACACTTTCACTATCATCACTATCATGACAGGCCTAGCTAGGCCTACACTATCATCATCGCTAATATCCATGTCATTTTGTGATTCAGTGGCAGTATTTGAACAATCACTATCACTCTGGGTATCATCATCATTGACATCCCACTGTGCAAGTCTGCGAAGCACTTCTGCAGTTAAATTACGTCTCCCAAGCGCAGCCATTGAAATGTTATTTAAAACAACAATGCCTGCTTGAAGCCTGTTTCAGCCTTTATTCAGACGGAGAGCCGCCCTCAACGGCTCAAAATAAGGTCAAAGGTCATGCAGATTGTTGTTCAATATAATATATGCAAACGTCATGGGGATATCCCCGGGATATCCTCATTTGTTTACAGTGACGTCAACAAGCCGCTGTCAGCGGCTTTCCGCTCAAACTGCATATTTTATCTGCGCCGCTGTGAGCGGCTCGCCGTAGCGAAAGAGTTAAGTTTCTTCACGGATAGAGGCTGGTAAGGTGTTCCAAAGTCTTGGTGCAGCGACAGGAAAAGCCCTATCACCGTAAGTTTTGAGTTGCGATGCTGGAACGGATAGTATGAAACTATTGGTCGTTGATCTCATAGACCTACTACAAGTTACAGAATGTGACGTTATGTATTCAGAAACGTTGAGAAATGTATTCAGGTGTCTTGTTGTGTAGGGCTTTGTACGTAATGAGCAGAATCTTGAATGTGAGAGTTCAGTGTCATCGGCGTAGGCATGATATCGAACTCCATGACTGCTAATGATTTTGCTCAAAGGAGAGACGTAAATAAGAAATAAAATGGGCCTGAGAATTGACCCCTGAGGGACACCACTCTCTACATTAATGTCATTTGATGGGTATATTCTGCGTATCTTTGACCACTGATTAACGCCAAGGACATCCGTTCTTAGAATAAATGTAAATGATATACATATATTAAATATATTATAGAAGCAAACAAATTAAGATTTTGTGTTGTTATTGTCCGCGCCAAAATTAGTGAAGATTATATTCTCACGTTTCAAGTGTCCATATTTTCTGTAATATTGTAACAATTATACTGCAAATGCAATTATTTTTGCATAAAATACTGTTATGAATGAATGAGTGAATGAATTCAGTGCTATAGGAACATGATGTTATATGCCTATGTACCAAGCATAGCCCTTCACAAAGAACAGTTTCATTTAAAAAAAAAATTTTAGTTTAATAAAACATGTATAATTTCATTGAAAATTAAATAAAAAACGAAAATTTAAAATTTAAAAATATTTAAAACAAAAGAAAAATCCAAGTAATTATTGTACTGGTGTCTTTAACAAGTGGTCTTAAACCTATTTTCCCCTTGTTCTTGTTCTCTACTGAAAATACAGTGCATACATCTGGAAAAGCTGCACCGAGTTGCACGCTGTACTTCACTCTTGCATTATAAAAGTGAGTGTCATTGTTCTCTTTCATTCGGCTATTCTCCTTTCTTGGTACTTTTGCGTCAATGTGGCCTTTGTATCTTTTCAAACTTGTCTGATCTTGGTGAGGGGCCTGTAGCATACGGTGTACAGTATGGATGCCTACAAAGTTTAAACAATACGAAATGTTGTAGTTTTTATTTTTAAACAAAGTAATTTTGTCTTTGCGATTAAATAGGCAATAATAAAACCTAGGCCAATATTCATTCAAAAACATACGCAGGTTAAAAGTCATACAACAGCAGCAATTAAAATTAAATTACAAGTGTTTGTTTTAAATATATTGCACCTCCAAAAAAAAAAAAAAAATTAATCACCAATAAAAGCCTGTGAGCGGTCAATGAACTCTGACTGTGGAATGTCGAATATATATAATATATATAACAACTAAGTCACAATTACCAATATATATATATGTAACCCGGTTTCACGGTTCGATAGTACAAATGAAAATAATAATGAGAAACAATAGACAGATATATACAACTATAAGCAAGCCAGCGTCTTTATTGCGTTGAGTTCAATCTCAAATCAAGAACCTCTGCTCAATTCCTAAAATAATCCCAAAGTGTATCAAACTTGGACTTCCCATTAAAAGTGGCAGTGACCCACCTTGTGAGTAAGTTCACGGAACAGGGAGGGTATGATAAGGTGAGGGGAACAGGGAGGGTATGATAAGGTGAGGGGAACAGGGAGGGTATGATAAGGTGAGGGCCACATTCCAGCGAATGGCCAGGAAGAGAGGTTGGTAGGAACGAACATAAATTTCACTATAGAAGGTCTTTGTGCATCTGTCAAACAGGTTGTCACTAACGTTAATGATGGACATACATTATAGTACAATGGTCAACTGTTGGACTTTATCATGGATAGTTAGGGTATGCTAAACTACTCCTCCCCTTTTTTCTGAACGTCGGCCTCGACTTGCAGGTAGGTAACTAAGTATGAGTATAACAAAATTTTAACAGCAAGCTAGAAATCGCCAAGCAGTAAATGAGGAAAGCGCTACATACATGCATCACCTATTAACTAAGAGAAAAATCAAACTTATTTAAAATTCTAAAAAAACGGACAGGAAATCGTCTCAATAATCATTAAGTGTATTTTTCTTTTAAAAAACTTAATTAAATAACAACCAACTGCGCAAACTTCATAACACAAACCTTAACGTGCACCATTACACTATGTGCAAGGGTATCAGTTTGAACCAAGTTCCACTGGCTCAGAACCCAAGGGATCCAGTTATTTTTAAAATGTTGTTCAATTAAAACTTAATTTAAAAAAAAAATGACATTCACAATAGAAATCCAAGTAAATTAGAATTACTTAAAAAATGAGGAAATGTATGATCAACAAAGTAGAAATTGAAAAGTCTAATACACAGGTATCATAGTACCTAATACATTTTTAACAACCTCAAATTTAATGTCATTTATAAATCAAATTATCACCAAATACAAAAACATCATACCACCTTTTACCAAGTCATCCGTCATTTAAAAAAAAAATGATCTGAAACAATCGATTTAAAAGTAAAAAAAAATAAACTAATGTTTAAATGTACAAAGGAAATATGCCACTATACATTGGCATGTTGCATGTAAGCCATGACAAATGCAAAGAATTACTATCATTAATATAACAAAACAAAAAAAAAACCAACCACAATACAGTGATATGAAGAAATTTGTTAGACATGCAATTTACACATGAATAATAAGTAGGACTACCAAGGCCAAAGTAGAAAAGAGAAAAACCATTAACTAAAACAATTAAGTCACCATACAATTTTGACTGTGTACCGCTTGAATATCTTCTTAGCTCTGGCTAGCTGCTGCTTGCGAGCTGATTTAGACGCCACACTTTCAGTACACATCAGGGAATCAGTTTCAATAGGCAAAAACAAGGGGTAAGCATTCCTATGCAGCGTTCGCGTTTTGCCATTATATTCAACTGTGAACACTGGGAGGTCGGGGAATTTAGAGATTACAGTATAAGGGATTTCCTCCCAGCGATCAGCTAATTTTTGTTTGCCGATAATTGCTTTCTTTTGTACAAGAACCTTGTTGCCAATTTCTAGGACAGAATTTGTTGACTTCTTGTCATGATTATCCTTTTGTTTACATTTTGCTAATTCGCTGGAGGCTTGGGCTGATTTATAGGCACAAATCAATGTTTCTTTCAAATTTTTTATGTATTCAACATAATCATTATCATCCTCGCCATTATGGCTATTTTTATCAATGTTAAAGAGGATGTCGATTGGTAGACGGGGGTGGCGACAAAACATTAGGTAAAAAGGGGTGAAACCAGTACTCCCATGTTTTGTACAATTGTACGAGTGGGCCATAGCACCTATGTTCTCTTTCCAATTAGATTTTTGTTCTTGGGATAACGAATTTAACATAGTAATTAACGTCCAGTTCCATCTTTCTGTTAACCCGTTACATTGTGGGTTATTATATGGACTTGTGCGAGATTTGGCAATGCCAGTTAATTTACACATTTGCTTGATAACTGAGCTTTCAAAGTTTCGGCCCTGGTCCGAATGTAATCTTTTGGGTAGGCCGTAGTGTTGGAAAAAATTGTTAAAAAGGACTTTAGCTGTGGTGATAGCAGTTTGATCTTTAGTCGGGTACGCCTGTGCGTACTTTGTGAAATGGACGGTAACAACTAAGACGTTTTCAAAACCACCCTGGGATTTTTCTAATTTTAAAAAATCAATACAAACTAGTTCCATTGGTTAGGTTGTGTAAATTGGAATCATGGGGGCTCTTAATGAGGGTAGAGGGGGTTTAGTTAGGCAGCAGCGCTTACATGAAACACAATATGATTTAACATCAGTGGCCATATTCGGCCAATAAAAACGTGTTCTAAGTCTAATGTTCTATCATAGCCGAAATGTCCAACTTTGTCAAGACAAAATTTGTCTGGGATTGTGGAAGAACTAGCTGATATTGGTCTTTACAATTTATCGTGACCTTGCAATATAAAACATTGTCCTTCGAGGCAAAGCGGTCCCACTGTTTGAGCAGTGTAAGTACTCAAGGGGGCTCACATATTCGCTCTCCCGGTGTTGGTTTCGTTCCGCGTGATAGGTAATTAATGACAGGAGCAATGATACTATCGTCATGTTGCATTGTAGACAGTTCGTCGGTTGAGAATGATTTGGTGGGGTCAGGCGAATCAGCACAATCAGTTGTTGTAGGCTTGGTGGTGCTCCTTGTTAATACATTACAATAACATTGAGTAGGTGAAACATCATCGGGGCACAGAAATAGATTGTTAATCTCAGGTGAACTGCCAGACAATAGATAGCAACATCATTAGCCTTAATAATCGTGGATGGTATATCCTTACCAATTTGCCTAGATAGGGCGTCAGCGGCCCCGTTCTGATTTCCAGGCCAGTACGTAATAGAGAAGTTAAATTGGCTTAGGTCAGCGACCCATCGCTGTCCCATCGCGTCCAGCTTTGCTGTTGTTAAGACATATACTAATGTGCATCTGTCAAACAGGTTGTCACAAACGTTAATGATGGACATACATTATAGTACAATGGTCAACTTGTTGGACTTTATCATGGATAGTTATGGTATGCTAAACTACTTAGGCTACATTTATAGAAAAATATAATCAAATACGAAAAAGAAATGATTGCATATGCTGACATATAGAAACATATTAAATTTATTTGAAACGAATATTTCGGTCACGCCTGTGTCCTTCCTCAGATACGTTTAACGCTGTATTGACTGAAAAATATACAATAAAAAGTGGGTTCAAACCTACAGAAATTTGGATGTTGTTCAGCCAATTCAGGTATTTTATGAAGAAGATGATCACGAATCACCTTTAGGCCAGTTCCACAATGCCCCGTTGTACCTTGATGACGTCAGTGTGCTTCAAACCCACTCCTTTCTATTAAATATTTCGCTATTTCTACAGATTGAGGAAATCTGTTGACTATCGATCGCTTTACATGGGAGCGATTTTTTTTCTCTTTGCATGAAGTGTCAGTTGACAACAGCCTTGAAGGTTTCCGATTTTACGTGTTCGATGACATGAAATGTGAAAAAATCTGAACTAAACTTCAATTTTTATAGGCTTACTTTGTTTATGGTTTTCATCCCATATTAACACACCAATGGGTGGAAGCAAGAATCATTTTCAAAGAAAAAAAAAACGCGTGTAAATGTACACGCCAATGGAAACCATTTTTAAGGAAAAAAAAGGCACTTAAAATTATACGTCATTGGGTGATCATGAAAACAATTTTCAAGCCAAAAAAAAAAAAAAACACGTGGAAATGTACACATCAACAGCAGGCTTGGGTGGGACCGAAAATCGTTTAATATAAAACAATTGAAGCGTTAAAAGTGGCACAGAGCGTAAACCGTTTAAAAAGTTATGTGCTGTATATAAACAACACAGCTTCATCATTAACAAAAAATTAAAGAAAAAAGAAGAAAATCGGCTATTCCCACCCCTTCCATGATGTTGCTTAAGGATGTATTGTCCCATGCTAAATATAAAAAAAAAAAAAAAAAAAATGTAAAAAAAAAGTATCCACTCATAGTCTACCAATATTAACACTGATATTGTGATTTGTAGAGTTATTTAGCGGCGAGCCGTTTTCAACCACAGCACTTGCTTTTTTTCGCCGTACTATAGATTAATTCCTTTTTCTCACTAGGCTTCGTTTTTATTAGTAGGCACAGCATGATCTATCATAGCTATTTTGCATTGCAAGCGCAACATTGTTTTCATTCCACATGATTGCTTTAAGCAATCATTCCCGAAGTCAGCACTAAAAATTAGCCCTTGTAACAACAACATCTTTTACCATCTTTAGGCAACCTAAAATAGGTCACCCATATCTTTACTTGGTGTCCTATTACAACCTCCTACAACAAAATTTACTGGCATATTGTTTAAAACTTGGGAAACTATGTAACATACTAACGGCCAAGTAAATAAGTGTGGGCTTTTCTTCCTCCGCTAGGTCTACCGTCTTGTTCTTTTGATTTCATGCTTCGATGAATTTTGTTCATCGAATGGGTTGTGGCCTCAACCTCCCATGGTGGTATTTGCGTCTAGCAAATAGAGACTCGTTGATCTCTACAAATAACCTCTGGTCCTCCAACTTGCTGTGGGTGATTTAAGAAGTAAGCTATACAGCGACATCCCTACAAAACCGATTCCAGTCTATGATTGTATGTTGGAAAACAATGCCCAGTATAATGCATTAAAAAGTCTTGCTACAGTCCTCTGGGTCTACCAAATGAAAAGTGAGGCAATGATTTTCCATAAGGCCAGATGCGAACCTTGAAAAATAGACTGATTTTTTTACAGTTCTGGGTGGGACAGCAAAAAGTTTGACAATCGATGGATCGATTATACACTCCTTTTTGACAGGTGACATTGCATCGTGGGCACACCATATCATTTGTGCCAGGAGGCCTTACCCCCTTCACCATTTTATAGTTTCGTCAAGATTATCCATGAATCTGGCACCGTTTGTAAACCCAAGCGTATTGGTTGAAATTTGCCTCTGTCTGTCAATGGACGTCTGACTGCAGCTTGTGCCATTCTTAACTAGGCCTATAAAAATTAAAAAAGAATTCAACTGATGGCAATGGGGATGATAAACGAGCTAGTGATAAAAGCACTGTAATATGTGTTGCAGTATTCGTAAAATGTGAGGATAATTATTAGGTGGCTTCCCTTTTAAGATGAGTACACAGTTACTCAATAGGTTCTTTTCTTTGAGTTGGTTGTTTAATTTACTGTCACCATATCTCCATACTGTCACCGAATCAACAGCAACAGATCTTTGGTCGGGCCATTAATGTGGGTTTTGAACTTGAATATCGATTGGCAGAGAAAATAAATCAAACTTAGCAACTACGGTTGGTACACCCAAAGCAATAATATGTTTTTGGTTGTTTCTTAATTTTCATCTTAACACAACAGAATTGTGACTAACACTGACAGTTGTCGTACTGAATCCAGTGTGACTTGCAGCACAGCATTTGGAGGAGGGTTTCCTTGCACCTTCCACCAATATGCTATTATTGGGGCGAAGCCAGAGCACTTATACAATTTTTAAAGCATGTACATGTCATTTAAGTTTATGTTCATGTATTTAAACACTTCTTAACACAATTTTTAAAATAAGACAGAAGACTACTTCTTTCCAATACTGGATTTAGAACTTAAATATTTATTGTAAAAATAATAAACTTTTTTTTTGTTAGAAACCAATGTTAAAAATACTTTAATGATACTATGTAATATTATCTCTAAAAATATAACTGGGATACAATTAGCAATACCCACTAGGTGACTTTACTAAACACAGACCTTGCACCTTATGAGATTGCTAAATAACATTAAATATTAAAATATGAAGGTATGTAAAATTAACTAATGTAAAGGTCTTTGCTTAAAAGAGAAATATTGCAAATAATACCTTTTTTACAGCACAATGACATCAAATAGGAGCGACTGTACTATTTGTATACAAGGTTCATTAATTGCATCCTTCGGGGTACATTTCAGCAACCAGGTTAACTGTCTCTGCGAAATGTATGTGCATCAGGGCAAGTGACGCGAGGCGTTCTTGTTTCATTGCATGTGTTGAGTCTCCAAAGTACACTGGCACTTCTCTCACACTCGCATGAAGTTACAGGTAATGTACAAGCCAACTTCAATAGCATAAACACATTTGCAATGTGTTTATTTCAGATTTTGCAATGGAAATCTGAAATGTGGGGGATATTATCAATTTACAATTACATTAAATACAAAATCAATTTTCTGGACACACTTACAGATAACATCCAATTACATCAAACAATGTAATGATTACAATTAATTACAAGTACAAATTACATTTACCCCATGCCTGTTAACGAAGTGCGGTATTTACCTACCAGTGAATGGTATTTACCTGAATGGTGCTTGAGTTTTTGATAAACATAAACATTGGAAAATGTACTGTGATTGTATGAATCATGATTATTGCAATTATATTTTATCACATTACAATTACATTACAGTTACAAACTAAATTTTCTGGACCCAATTACACCCAATTACATCAAACAATGTAATGATTACAAATAATTACAATTACAAAATAAGTTAAGTGTGGTATTTTTGTTACATTCAGTTCAGGTTATTTGTCACCTGCTATACTACTAACTTACCATTAAGACAAATATGCCGCAGCTTCTCCCATTTTTCTGCATATTTACGGGATATGTGACCAGCTTCCTTGACGTAGCGGTTTTTCTATTTGAGCTGTTCTGTGGCGCAGGAATGTCCCGTTGAGTTAATCAGTCATTAATCAGCGATTATTATATGTACGTATGTATAATAATAATGATTAAAAAATTAATTATGCGGCAATTTACAAATTGATCAAAGGCACAGTTTACCCTTAGTTTGTTTAGTAAATATGTTTTTAAATTTACTTTAAACGAATCAAAAGTAATGTAATCTGAAGTAGTTGAATCTTTAACAAAGGGAGTGAGCTCATTCCAAAGGGAAGAGGCAGAGAAAGAAAAGGTGCGTTGCCCATCTGATTTAAATAAAATTATCACTACACTGTAGTGCCATTACCACATCAATCAAAGGCCAGCATTAAATCTCAATTCCTGCGATTGCACCACCACCACCTCCAATCCACACACGACACCTGACTGACCCTTCATCCCTCTTTCATATCCTCTCCCAATTACTTCATTAGCTATGGTACTGGGTAGTAGGACACAGTGTAAAACTGAGGCTCCCTAAGCTACCAGTTAAAGAATTCAATTGATAGACTCTTTTCTCCAGACGATTTGGAAATTCTGACATGTCTCTGGCAACCATTTATTAAGAAGATGGCCAGCAAATTAGCAGCAAGTGGCGTGTTGAATGTCGGGTATGGAAATGAACAAGTTTCTACTTATAATACTCTGGGCATAAAATAGTGTAATATTATTCAGTAAATCAAAAATATCAAGTCATTTATGCATATATATGAATATTTTATAATAAATTATATAATAGCTTTTGATTTTGGATGTAGTATGCAAAAGAGCACCCAAGATTGAGGGTGTAGATGCTAAGCATTGACACAATTTTGAAAATTGGTGTGGCAAATTTTCATTGTACGTATAGTACTGTTCGAATATCTATAACCATCTGCACGCATTTTCCTTGTGAGGGGTTTGCGTGTGACTCGCAAACCCGAAGAGTCAGATGTTTAATCACACATTACAGCTTTGAGTAAAACGTAAACTTGTATGAATATAGGTCATGGGTTTAGCATAATAATTATACACCAAGAACCGAGGCTACACACGTTCTTAAAACTCGCATTGAAGAGTCATCTTACCCTTAAAGGGCAGCTCCGGGCATAAATTTTCTCTTCATTATATGTTCAAGTGTGTCAAAAAAAGAACGAATGGTTGGAAATTACAAATTCTAAAGTGGCGGGGATGGCTGAAAATCCACTTTCTAGATCCTATGTTACCTAGTGCAAAACATCTGTAGAATACCTATTTTTAAACTGTGTTTATATATGTAAAAATATATGAATTTTTCATTTCTAATGTTTTTATCTACTAAAAATTACGTATTTTTGCGAAATAAAGAAAAGTATCCACTTTTATCCACTCGACTTTTTATAGTAGCTTTGGGAACCTAAAGTTACTAGAAATTGGTTGTATGCGGCGCTATACAATTTTGGTAGGAATTATTTCAGAACAGAGTAGTGGGCATTACACCGCGACAAAAGAAAAAGCATCTTAGAAAACACGGCCGATTGGTGAGTTTAGAAACAACATTTGCGTTAATATTATTTAAATTAAATTACAGAAAAAAAAAATTATAATATTTACCCACATGAAGTCAAAAAATAAAGTATTATTTATGTTGTGGTATAGTGTAGCACAGAAATCTTTGCTATGTTGTTTTATTAGAATTACCAGGGAACAGTGAAATTACATGGAAACATCTCGAACCGAACATCAAAGGTTATAACCCGCCGTACCGCCGCTCTTATCATAATCAACTAACAAAACAATTTACAACTTAATTATGACGACCCAATTGCTTTGCACATGCTCGCTATTGTGTAAACTACACGATTTAATACTTCCTTCATCGTGTTCTCATGGTGATAGACGTCGTATCATACCATGATCATACCGAGGAACAGTTAAATTACACCACCTAAATGTCATACAGAAACGATAAATGGGGACTAGGCCTTTGGTCCTACATGGACAGCATCTTGACCTGTGCTATGAGCTAAGCTCCCCATTCAAGAACGTCGTGTGAACACAACTCAGTGTCCATTATCCAGTCATCATTGACTATCCAAAAACACACACAAACGTTTTTAATATTATATGATAAAATCAAATAAAGTGTTTCCATTTTATTAAGATTTCAGAATATTCAAAAATAAATATTATCGTTGCATAAATGTCTTCTTTACAAATGTCATAATTATAATAATAACCATTTATTTTGGATTTATACTTCAAAAACCTCAAACAAATATGTTAAAAGAAATATTATTGTGTAAACACATTAATTTCTTTTGGTAGTGTTTTTTCAAAACAAAACATTAATGTGATTTGGTGACACACTTTTTACCACTTTACATGAAACACATGGTGATTAAGCATAGACATGTGTTTCAATATGTAAACGAAACACATAGAAACACATAATAAACACATAAAATGTGTGTAGTAACAGGGTGCTCCTTCTCACCCTTACACCTCCTTTCAAAATTGTTATCATTTGCTTGACTTCCCACATTTGTGAAGACTTTCATCTTGTGAAATAGTAATGAAAAATACTAAACTTTTACCTCCCATAGACTTTCGCCTGGTCTTTTCTTTCAGCTTTCTGTGACTTACCCATGGTGATCCAGCTAAATCATAC
>NW_022734790.1:5602-7950 GCF_011630105.1 Anneissia japonica | reverse complement strand
TACGCGCGCGTCTCACAAACACACGTGTTGTCCCACAAACGCACGTGTTGGCGTATGCTTTAACACTGTCGTCTTGTGGGACCTTAGCAACAATATCCAAGGGGCGGAGCTTAGCGGAAAGGTCCATTAAATTGGATCTTGGGATTAAAAGGCAAACATCTTATTCACAAAGTTTCATAGCCGGTATCAATATCATTTACTTGCATTATAATAATATATTTTTTTCATTATTGGTGAAAAATAAATCAAGTGTGGAAGTGAACAAATTAATATGACAATATAGGACTAATACAGATGATCGCAAATTTAAAAATAAATAGAACAATATTTTTAATGCACGCATTGTCAATTAGTTATTTACATAGGCATAAGAAAAAAAAATTTAACTTGATTAAGTAAGGAAAATCTGATAGAGGGTTCTGAATGCTGATATTTTCTGTAGAGCTAATTAATAAATTGAATATTGTTTGATATATAGTGCGTAATATGAGAAGGGCATGTTTCCAGATCTTCACATATACATTTATAGTGCAGGGTCTGTCACCTATGCGAATACGGGCAAACAATTAGTGCATTTGACTAGTAGAGACTGCTCAGTAAAAGGTCAATTGAAGAAAATATATCTTAAAACAAATATATAGGCCTATTCATCTATTATTTATTCTCAATATATGAATTTTTATTACAATTTAAGTGATCTCGGATACATATCACTCGTCAATATAAAAAACATTCAAATTCAAATTAATTTTGATCAAATGTTGTTAATCACAAGCATTAATTTCATTCACTATTAATAACTATATATTCGTGTCATAGAAGTCAATCAGTATCATGTAAACAATTTCATTTAATAGTTAAAGTTAACATACATACATACACCCCATACACATATACATACACCCCAATACACATACATATACGCATAATGGTAATGGTTTGGAATTTGTAAAGCGCATACTACATGGTCTCTAAGCGCTTAAGTTACACGAAAGAAAACAAACCAAAAACTAAATCCTAAAGTCCAAGCGACCTAAGAAAAGCATGAGAAAACAGACTACCGCAGGGGAACCAATATCACCGCACCGTTTTCCTGCAATTTGAGACACCACAGGCAAGCAGTGGTTTGCAGGATCATAACTCACAGATGCTCAAGTGATGTTGGCGCCTAGACTAGCCTACCCTAGAAAAACTAAACATACATACATAACAATCAGTATTAAGCATGCAGACTCATTCATGGTACATAACCATAATACACCATGGAATCAATTAGTATATCATGCAAACGATCTCATTCATAGTTAAATTTAAAATTATGAAAATAAGTGCATCATGCAAATTATTTCATTCATGGAATCAGTTACTTTATCATGCAAACTATTTCTTTCATGGAATCAGTTATTATATTATGCAAGCTATTTCCTTCATGGAATCAATTAGTATCTCATGCAAACTATTTCGTATACTAAATACCGTGCTCCAAAAATAATATTTATAATCATGAGCAAATACCAGAAGTTAAATGTTACTCCAACAATCCGGAAACCATTTCTGTCCAATGCTCCGTGTTGTTCAATAAACGTTAAGTATGATCTCGATCGACCATTACCTTAACTCCGTCGGCGGAAATCTTGGACGAATCAAATAGTACTTAGGGATACAAGATAGTCTATCTCTTGAGTGCCCAACAAGACAGTCCATCGATTGTAATTAATGAAAACAGTAATACTGTACTTTAATCACAGTTCCTACCAGGTCGGCCTATATACTTGAATAATTAAACGTTATTGAATCAAAAATACATGGGATCCAATTCTAATGTGAAGGGTATTTAAGATGTCCATGATATTTAGCGTAAAACATCATTAAAGGGTCATCATTCCTTTCTGCAATATTAGGCCCCTATTATATAGATGGTGATTGTAAAGATCAAAAGTAAAATTGTTAACATTACCAAATTGAGCTCAAAGTTACCAGGAATGACCTGACTGGTTTCATGCTGAACTATTGAACATAGTTTCCATTTTTATTTGTAAGTTATTTTTATTCATCTAGTATTTATTTAGTAAATATTTTTACTGCTACTTTTAGATTGACGAACTTTGTTTTTCTCTTTTTACTGATGCCATTTTATCATCTGTTTCATTACATTTTGTCTTCTGTATTATTAAATTTTATGCCTTTTAAACTGCTTGTTTTCTGTCATGATAACATGTGGAATTATATTCCTGTTGTTGCAAGGAACCTCAATGGAAATATGGGCTTTTCCTTGTAATTTAGATTATGTTTTTGTGCAATTTTTATCTTGTCTGTTTTTGTAAATTGTTGTTCATCTGTGTTTATAG
>NW_022734790.1:3301-5484 GCF_011630105.1 Anneissia japonica | reverse complement strand
TTCTGAAACAAAGTTTTAATGGACAAAGAGGGCGCCAGTTATGATCACGTACACATGCGACATTCTGCATGGCTGCCAGGAACGTTTATGAACGTAAAAGTTAGTTTAAATACTGGGTTTTCGAACCACAACTGATGTATATAAATATCTGTATGATGAATAGGAATCAACTGTGATAGATACATACTGTTAAATGAATGTTACTTAGTATCCGGTCACAGTAGTAAGTAATATATTTTAATGAATAAGAAAACTGTTAATGGAAAGAATTATAACTGAATGATATAGTGCATTGATTTAAAGAGTAATTGAGAATACTGATTATGATAGCGTAATAGATAATGCTTAAATAAATAAATGTCTTTGATTTAATATTTAACTGTTCGTTGTTAACTGTTTGATAATAAGTAAAATGTATTTGATTTTCATGATTATCAATTAAGGTTTCAAGAATGAAGTGTTTTATGAACAATACGGTAGTACTGGTAATTGTTAGATGATTTGGTTAAATATGCTATGAGTTTGTTAGATCACTCAAAACTGTTTTATTCATTTCTTTGACAGAATTGAATGCTGATTTTTTATTAAATCTTCATACTTTACGGTCGGATATGGTTTCATTCATTTGTCTTCAAATCCTCTGACCTTCCAGTGACTGCTCCCAGCACTAGTAACAAACATTTTCGAATGCTGCAATGTCATTATTATTATTATTATTATTATTATTATTATTATTATTATTATTATTATTATTATTATTATTATTATTATTATTATTATTATTATTATTATTATTATTATTATTATTATTTGATGTTTAGAGACCTTGTTTATTTGCGCCTTATAAATTGACCTATTATTATTATATAAAATATAGATTTTTTGTTCGTTTTCTAACGAACATTACAAGTTCCCTTTTTGAGTTGAGCAACCAAATTTTGATTGATGTCTGTATACGCGCGTTTATAACGTTTCCTTGAAACCCACCCCGGAGCATGAAGAAAAAAGAATCTCCCACCTTCGTGAATTCTGTATTGAGGCATATTTAGGGAGGTAGACACTCTTTATGGAGCGACGCTTTAGTTCTCTTTATGTTAACCATGAAGATGAAGTGTGACTGATTGGCTTATAGTAAACCTTCAAACTAGCGTAATATAACCACATTTAAACTCTAATTTAACGAAAACAATAAGATACTTAATTAGGCCACTTTTTAAAATAAGGTTCTCCGAAGATTAACTACAGAATTTGCAGTACACTGTATAGTTAATAAGTTATATAAGTTGTAAAAAACTGTATTGAATAAAACAAATCTTTCGAATAAAAAAATCTTTGCTTGACATTAGAAATTAGTCATTTGTGAAATAAAATGATAGTCTATGTCAAGAATTATATCCCCTCTATTTCGATTTTCTGGACCCATCACAGTTGGAATATCATCCCCGGGCATAGAAGGGTAATTTTTATCCGTCGTTGGAAAAGTGAAGGTTTCGTTTCGTCGGGGAATATCCATATCAAGGATACCCCCCATGATAAATAATTCATTGAGATCGTGGAAGCAGTCTCGACCTCGACTCTTTTTTTCTTTTTTTTTTTTTTTCGGAAATCAGAGGCAGATTCAAGAGGGGTGGGGCCTAAATTGTTCATTTTTTTTAAATGGAGATATAAGAAAATTATATTCAAATTTTTAAGTCAGAGTGCAATTTCCGACGATCAAGAGGTACCATAATGCCAAATTTTCTTACCTCAACCCCAACCATGGTGGGGCTGAGGTGGTATAGATCCTCTGTCTATAACCCCCTGCCCCCTCTATTTCGAATTCTTGGATCCGCCACTGGGAATTACAGCAATTATAATGTCATAGTAGCTTGATGCCTATAAAATAACTAATAAAATCGTCAAATATCCGTAGCTTCCAGGACCCCCACCGGTGGTCCTGGTGCTGTCCCCCAGCCTAGATGGTCGCTTCGCTCCCATACTGTACATTCTGAAATGGCCGTCCCACCGACTTTCAAAAACGTTCCGCGCCGTTGTGCATCTATATTATAGTGCGTCGTTTCTTACTTGCATTTTGCACTCAATATAATTCCCAAATTTGTTCTTTGAGTATTAACAGGCCTGCCAATCTATTTCACAATCCACGTTTAAGGATCAAAATATGAGAACTCTCATGCATAAACTGT
>NW_022734790.1:0-3228 GCF_011630105.1 Anneissia japonica | reverse complement strand
GGCTGTATAGTTTAAAGATACCTTACCCTCACTTCAAGGCCAAAAAATATGACTGTCCTCTTAATAGGAATGTCCCCCTTAATATGAATGTTGCAAAGGAGAGGTTTTACTGTAATGGGTTTCTGACTTAATAACATTTAATTTTAAAATAATTAAAAACAATTGTATCTCATGTATTTTTTAGTTTGTATGAATTTTGATTTTTTTTTAAATGGGCTTCTTTTCGAGGCTACTTTTTCAAAGTAAAGTGGGGGCTTCTTTTCAGAATGAATGCTGTAAATGTTGGTAATTACTACTATAAAACAATAAATAGGGCCATTGTAACATCAATGTGTATCATCGAGTGTATTAACTGACGTTAAATCACCTAAACTAATGTATAAACCAAGCGTGTTTTAATTGATTCTGTTGCTTTGAAATCCATGTACAGTGTATGTACTGTACTATCTCGAAAAAAGCCCATACTATCTTAAAAATGAGCCCGTGGGCATGTTTTCGAGATGGGCTTCTTTTGCAAAACTTAAGAGGGGACTTTAATTCGAGATGGGCTTCTCAACATTAAGCCCATTGCGCTTCGAGGTTTTACGGTATACCGTACTATTTAGGAACTGGCAAACTGATGAATTCTTTTGTATTTTTTTTTAATTAGAAAATTTTAGTTGCATTGAATCAGTAAACTGCACCCAATAATTGATGTGAAAATGATATATACCAGTCGTTTCCATTTATTCCAATCCAGTTTTATTTATAAACTGGATTTCTATTATTTTTTCTGACTTTAGTTTTCCCTGCACTTTTATAGATGCATTTTCGATCTGTAGGTAACGTACTTACGTTGTCGCGCTAGCTGTGACCACCACCAATTAGTTTGTACAAGGAATTATACTATTATCGGAAAATACCAATCACAAACTTGCTAAATACAACGGGTTCAGCCGAGGGGGAGTGGCTTGTATATGGTGACGTCATGTATAATTATGCCGTCTACAGGGTTGCCATTTGGCCTTTTTGACGGCCAGATTCCTCAAATCTGGCTGTATAAAAATTTGCCTGGCCGTAACGTTTGAAAAGTCACGGCCAAACTATATTTGGCCGAATTTGGCCGAATTTTTGAATTTACATTATTTTTTCAATACAGGCCTAATATAACAGACTTGTTTTGGATGTGTTGTTTTTGTTAGTTTAAATTCTATATTGGATTCTAATCACAGTGGCGGATCCAGGGGGTTCAGGTGGGGGGGGGGTTCGTTTTCCCCCTCTGTGAAGAAACGTAACAAAATACTATGGGTCCTGGCTTACAAAATTCATGCTAACTAGACGCGGATCCAGACCTTCGCCCACTTCGCCCAGGCGAAGGTCAGGGTAAAAATTCAAAATAAAATGTTGACCATTTTTTACAACAATCATACTTACTTTCCTTGACACTTATTTTGAACATTACCATTAGAAAAATGTTTAAAAATCCACACTATCCTATACCTTACACTTTTAAACTGATTGTACTGTAGGCCCTACCAGAGAGAGAATTCCCAATACATTATGGTCTTCCACTTCTATAGCACATGATACAGTGCATAGCAAACGTTATGTAACCACTAATAATACTCAGGTCCAGTGGCGTAGGTATGGGCAGTGCAGTCAGTGCACAGCACTGTGCCCTGGGCTATTGGGGGCTCATTCAATAGGTTACAATATCGTCACGCACATTTGTGTTTGTGGTATTTTAAAGTTGGTAAAATTATTGTGTACGTTTTCAAACACTTCAGATCATCATAACTTCATGAATACATTTTAGATTCAGTTCACTGCAAGTAGGTCGATGACTGTTCTATTATTGAATGGTAATTGTTATCATTGTGATGGAATAGACAATACCTGGATTTGCGTCAGAAGAATCAATTAGGGGCCTCTGTATTTTGCCCAACCTGTCGTGAAAATGTATTGAATACCGTACTCAGTGCGTGATTCACTAATACACTTTTTGAAATCACATTTCTAAAGCAAAAAAATATCGTCACGCACATTTGTATTTGTGGTATTTTAAAGTTAGTTCAACTAACTTTATAATAATACCGTATACACTCGCGTAGGTCCTATAAGGTGACCCGTGTATAAGACGACCCCCGAATTTTAGAAGATTTTTGGTTGATATTTGTATGTCTGGCGTATAAGACGACTCCCTGTTTCATGGTCGGAATTCCTAATTTTTTGTGGTCCTGTATACTGCGTCTAGCTGGATAAATGGAGCCAAATGCAAGGGTAATCTTCCAAAATACCATTTTATGAGTTTTAAAATCTTCACCACCAAAGTCGTATTTTCCCATATATAAAATTGCTTTCATTGATACAACACTTAGTTGCTTCATTGCAGTAGTAAGTTCGCGTGTTAAGCTGGTTTTCCACTAAACGAATTTATTCGCGCGAATCAAAGAGTCGGCTCGCTTCCTGAGCTCTGATTGGTTGCGCATTTTTTCGCTTCTCAAAAACTCCGATAGGAATGTGAACGAATGCGCATGTGCATAAGCCGACGCTTTGGATTCGCGTGAATAAATTCGCCTAGTAGAAAACCAGATTTACGGACGATCCGCACATAAGACGAACATCCGCACATAAGACGACCATGAATATAAAAATCTGAATGTCGTGCGTATAAGACGACTCCCTTTTTTCGATCGTAATTTGTTATTTTAAGCCTCGTTTATACGTGAGTATAGGCCTATACACCATTTGTTTTAAAAGCCTAGGTCACCTGAGCGTCGTTAAAGGATTCCCCATACAGTGGCGGATTCAAGGGGAAAATTTTCCATGGGGAGGACCCCCGTACCCCCTTTCATTTTGGGTATTTTTGGAAACGTTTTGAACCCCCCTCTTCCAAATCATGGATCCGCCCCTGAATCATGTACCTTTGTTTGCACTAAATACTTAATCTATGTTCCCCTTTAGCTGATGTGAGGTAAGAGAGTTTATTTAAAAGAACAGTTACATTTAATAATTTAAATTGTTCGGATGAAATACATATTTTTTATGAAGTTCAATGCAAGTTTGTACCATACTGTGTGTCTTTGTATATGTTCCATTCTAATGGAGGTTCTATCTCTTTTTAATTTCTTTTGAATATAAATTAAATACTGTACTTAATTGATTTATTATTGCCCACTTGAATTGTATAGCCCTAGGTGCTGCCGTGTTCTTTATGTAGAGCGCCATATATAAATGCTCGATGTGCTC
>NW_022734789.1:0-1347 GCF_011630105.1 Anneissia japonica | reverse complement strand
ATACTCCTTTATTGGCATTTTAACAACATGGTAAAAATGAAATTTGTGTTGATTGATCGGATTGGCAAAAACTTTGTTTGGGGATAGGCCTATGTGGTGTCTTGATCGCGTAGAATGTCAGTAACTACAGTATACCTACTCAGTACATTATCTCCCATCACATGATTAAGCAACATTGAAAATGTTACAAAACAACACAATACAGTCCAGCCCATTGGTGGTAATGAAATAGTGACCAGAATACCAACATTTTATGTCCAACTTATTAATGAATTATACAACGCTTAAGAATTCTAAAGATAAGGCTTTAATTAGCAACTATTACTAAGCAGTGGACTCACTCACGCAATACTATAAAGAACGCACGCCCACAACACGGGCGCAACGGATCGGTTTTAATGACGATCCGTTCAGGCTGCCATATCGAGAATCATTAGACGGCGTTACGTCTTTTAGCGTTCACAGGGAGGAGCGGAGTTGGATTCGTCGTGTACGTGCCCGGCTTGAATCAATGTGTATTATATGACCAACTGTATTGTACGGCATTATTGAGACTTATATTTTTAAGTTCAGGTCAAACTGTCTTTTGTAACCTGACAAATTTGTTAATTGGCTGACAATAAATACAGTAATTAACCATCTAATGCCGCCTGCTAAAAATTAGCTCTGCCTTCTCTGCTATTGGTTGTTATGAGTGCGTAGTTATAACGCACACGCTGGCGCTTTTTGTACTCGCACGTACGTAGGACACATCGTGAGCAGAGCCGTTTAGCTTAGATATTCGGCTCTGATCGTGAGGCAATCGAGTCACTTGACATAACGCCCAGCAACGCATGCGCACTGATTGATTTGATTTCATCCTTACTTAGTGTTAATTGTTTATTACCATGACATGTAGGCCTATTTTCAAACTGAGCTCTTAATAATATTGTTTAGGTACCACGCAGGCGGTAAATCAAGGTTATATTGGAATTCTCTAATATTGTATTTTTCCATTAACGTTCTGATATTTACAATTTGCTTACATTTTGAAGTATTTTCTTGCTGCTGAAAGTCAGGCTCCGGAGGAAAATGTGTATATTGAGCTGTGTCCATTTCGTATGATTTAATATCTTTGATTTTGCAGTTATGTTTTTTTAGTAAGACATTTACATAGTACTTGATGTGTTCATACATATATATTTGTTATTTTGTAGTCGAGAAAAGTAAATGTTAACTGAAATGTCAAAAAATTAGACCCGGTTGGGGGCATCTATTTCATCTCGCAGATTCCTCTTCTTTAGTTTAAAATTTATTTAGGCCTATTTATATTTTTAGCATTACTCCAAGACGGTTTAGAATTTATCT
>NW_022734788.1:108698-119721 GCF_011630105.1 Anneissia japonica | reverse complement strand
AAAACTACTGCTACCATATAGATAATATATTTTCAAATGCCTATCAAACACATACTGTAATCATTTACTCGGACATCTCTGATCATTTCCCCATATTTTGTATAGACACATCCGAAATACACTACAAAAATAATGACAATAAATATGTATTTATACGTGAAAATACAAAATATAACGATTTTTTCAAACATGAACTACAAAAGCAAGAATGGGAAGATGTTTTAAGGTCAAATAACGCAAATCAAGCGTATGGAAACTTCTCATTATCTATGAATCTGGGGAATCCGTAAAAAGAGAACTGACTCTTGGTGTTTCGCAAGGATCCATACTTGGTCCTCTTTTGTTTCTATTATTTATTAATGACATTTTTTCGGTGTGCAAAGATATAGAACTCATCATCTTTGCGGATGATACCAAATGTTCCTAAAACATAATGACCCTATATATGCATGTGATATGATGAACTATGAATTACACCGCAATTCTCACAATTGAAGATACACATAACTGTGGAACCAGAAATAGAAAAAACTTTACCACTGTATTAATGAAAACAAAAATGGGACAAAACAGTATCAACTATAGAGGCGCCAAAATATGGAATGGCTTAGGACACAATATAAAAAATCTACAAAGTATTAGTTTATTTAAAAGAGAAATACATAACAGACTACTGAACAAATATAGATAAAACTGGTAATCTTAAATACTTGATCGAAATTTCACTTTTTTTCCCCATTGTATTTGTCATATTATCATTTAAGAATCTTGATTTATAAATGAATCGTCTTCTATTATTATCTTTTTATTTTTATTTTGTAGTTATTATTGTTCTTTCTTTGTAGGGCATCAAAACTTAAAGCTTGCTTGTAATTGATGCCATTTCAATTAATCTTTGAATTGGGAATTGTAAAAAAAATATATGATAAAGGAAATTGATTGAATAAAAATTTATTGTGATATTAAATCTAATGTGATAGAGCTAAAAGACCATAATGAAAATGTTGAAATCGTGAACAAATTATTATTGTATTTTGGTAACATAATATTTTGTTAAAGTTTGGGAAAGGGCCGACTGATAAAGTTGTAGTGTTACAGCATTGATGCTTAACCATTATTATTTGTTAACTGCTATGGCTTTGTTAATGAGATGATTGAAAACATGTTAATGATGATAGAATTCAGGTCAGATTTAAAGAAAAAGAAAGATCCCTTTCCTTTTGGAAAGCCAAAAAAAAAGAAAGAAAAAAGAAAACATTGATCGCAAAAAAGGACCCCCTGGATAGTGTTATCTTCATCGGCCCCACTTGATTCCCCAACACTGGGTGTACTTTCTCAGAAATATATCAGTAAACATTTTTGGTAATTATTTGTGTTGTGAACTTTTGTGTATCTTGAGTATGTTCGGACCTTTGTCAGATAGCTTCTGAGAGGCTGTGTAACATTTTTGGGGACTGCTCGCTAGGAAATAATACTATACAAGAACACTGGTGAAAAGAACAAACCTAAGTGAGGCAGAATATTACCTGTCCCTAAACTGGATCATCCAAAGTTAAGGCAAGTAGACCTAAATTACCAGCATTTAATGAAGGTAAGAATGATCTGGATGCATATTTAAAACGATATGAAAGGTATGCCACGTGATTTGGCAGTAAATTTAAGTTCTTTATTAACAAGAAAATCTCTTTAAGTTTTTTTTATGTTATCCACAGCTGAAGCAAATGATTACAGATTACTTAAACTGCTCTATTGAAGCCTTTCCAGTTGACATGATGGGTTTCAACATCTACATATCTTGCAAGACCTGAAGCTGGAGAAAGTGGGCATTAATTTGCGGCAATTTGAAAGATGTTTTGACTAGATGGATAGAATTAGCAGATGCAGACATTTTGATATGAGAACAGTTTACAGATGGATGTGGACATGAGTAGGCACTTTTACTTTGGGAAAGTCAGCCGAGAACCTTTTTGATCTGCTATGGCTGAAATTCCGAAGCAGTACATTGAAGCCTGTGGAGAAATGTTCGTTCAGCTTTAGGGATCCATTTTTAAAACCCATACCAAATGCAACCACAAAACCAGTAAACCCTAGTGTGAGAGCTCCATTCCCATCTCAAATGGTAAGCAAACCCACTCCTGTAACTTGTTATTTGTGTCATCAAGTACAGTAGGTATTGGAAAGAAATTGTCAATTTTTAACATTGTCTAATCCAATAATAATTGTTATAGAAGTCCGAGTTGGAGACGTTGCCAGAAACTGCAGGCAGTACAGACAAATGTGCCGGCTATTCTTATTCCAAGACAGGTCAACTGAAATCTACTTTCCCTGAAGAAGGTAGTAATGAAGATCCAGAAGTGGATAAATATAAACCAGACATAAGTGCTTGCATAGTTGAAAGAAAAGCAGCATCATTAGATGACTGCTGCTGCATAGATGAAGAGGGTAGTCAGGTAACGCCTACATGTGGGCATTTTCTTTCTATTATGAGCGCAGCTTGTACAATTTACAGGTACTAAGAGAATGCCAGTTTCCACAGGTACTGTTGGCTTGCATCCAGTTTCTGTGCTCTGTTACCTGGTAACTGACTGGCAAGATGAAAAAAAACCTGTGTTTTAATAATGGTACTTTAGGAACTCATAAAGAACCATTATATATCTGAACTTCATAATACAATATAGTTTAAATTTGATGTTTCAAAATTGAATTTTCTGTAGAATTTAAAATGTATTTATTATATTGTTTCCATATTTATAGTTCTATTATTATTTTTCTGGTATTTTAGTATTCTCATTTGGGGACCATGGTGTAAATAAGTTGCTTTTTGTAATTTCCTGTGTTTTTATCCTTAAATGTTTTCTCAGTCAATATCCTTTTTAATGTTTTTATATAATTTTGATGCCTTTTGTATGTGTCTGTGTATATTTGTACACGCCAATGTGGAAAAGCAAATATATAATCTCTATTTATACCCTTGGATAAAGATTATTTACTCCAATAATTAAACTTTAGTAATTCCTGTGGCCATTTTCATCTAATATACTGGAATTCCAAAGAACCGCTTGACATGAGTTGACGACGGATATTGTGGACAAACTTTATTTTAGCAAAAAAAAAATGCCATTGTTTTATGATTATGGGGTATATTTGTGATGTACGTATCAACAAATCGAGGTAGGCCTATATATTGTATGTGTTAAAATAAAACAATTGCAATTTGCTTTTTCAATTTCAAAGTAACTTGTATGAACAGATCGATGGAGTAGCAATGGGATCACCCTTACGTCCACTTATGGCAAATGCATTCATGTGCAATATAGAGGAACGCCTTGAATCTAGCAATCAAATGCCGAAATATTACAAGCGATACGTTGATGATATTCTAGTATTTATGCCTAACACAGAATCTGCCATGCAATTTCTTTACTTGTGTGATGCAAGTTATGTCGGATACACAAACCGACACCTCTACCAACGTATTGCTGAACAAGATTGTTAGGACAACATGCTAAGGACCATCATATCAGCCCAAGCAGTATTGAGTCATGTTTCAGCATTTTAAAGAAATGTAGGAACAAATTTGACTTGTCTCATTCATGAAATGCTATATATTAGACAATTAAAACTCAGTCTGAATAAACAATGTGACTCTGTCAAAGCAAAGCTTTTTATCTAACACAGGGATTAATATCCCACTGTTATGAACTTTGACATTGTAGATTAGCTTTTTTCTACTGATCTTTTCTTTTTAGCGTTATTTTTATGTTAAATATTTATACAAAACGTACTCTTACTAGTAATTGCAATTTGTATTCTTTTTTAGACGTTTAGTTTCGTTATCAAACAATACGAGTCAGTTTCTTTGTAGGTGTGCATGGCATGGTGGAAATAGACTCGGGTGGACGAACGTGGCTTGTTTCGAAAAGGATTTTTGATGTGATTAGGTAGGCCTGAGCATTTTATATACTTGTACATGCTGATGAAAATTAATTGGCAAAAACCGCTTGACATGAGTTGACGACGGATATTGTGGACAAGCTGTATTTTAGCAACAAAAAAAAATGCCATTGTTTTATGATTATGGGGTATATTTGTGATGTACATATCAACAAAACGAGGTAGGCCTATATATTATATGTGTTAAAATAAAACAATTGCAATTTGTATTTTTTTTTTAGACGTTTCTTTTCGTTATCAAACAATACGAGTCAGTTTCTTTGTAGGTGTACATGGCATGGTGGAAATAGACTCGGGCGGACGAACGCGGCTTGTTTCGAAAAGGATTTTTCATGTGATTAGATGGGCCTGTGCATTTTATATAGTTGTACATGCTGATGAAAATTAATTTGCAAAAACCGCTTGACATGATTTGACAACAGATATTGTGGACAAGCTGTATTTTAGCACAAAAAAAAAGCCATTGTTTTATGATTATGGGTATATTTGTGATGTAAGTATCAACAAAATGAGGTAGGCCTATATATTGTATGTATTAAAATAAAACAATTGTAATTTGTATTTTTTTTTTTAGACTTTTAAAGTTTCGTTATCAAACAATACGAGCCAGTTTCTTTGTAGGCGTGCATGGCATGGTGGAAATAGACTCAGGCGGACGAACACGGCTTGTTTCGAAAAGGATTTTTGATGTGATTAGGTAGGCTGTACATTTTACATGCTTGTACACGCTGATGAAAATTAATTTGCAAAATCATGTAATAAATATTTTCTTATTTTTATAGTACAAGGATACCTTATTTAATTATTCTGTCTTTTTACTGCACTTTCAGTACTTGTGTACTGTTTTTCAAAGTCGTACAGTTGCAAATATATATATATATATATATATATATATATATATATATATTGAGTCGTACAGTTGCATAATTAAACAAATATTGAAATGCAATGCAAGTAACATAAACATTCCTAAATATATATACAATACAAATAATTAAGAATTAAGAAAGTTTTTAAAAGATAAAATAGTCATGTATGTGTGTGTGTTGCGAGAAAATGTAACTTGGTTGGGGACTGGATAAACACTCTTTCCGCTCGATCTCCTTCTTTCCTCTTTATTTTCTTGCATTTCTTTCTGATCATACAAAAATCTCCAGACATTATATATTTTCTGCCAAAAAGTGGGGTGGGCCCCCTAGCCATGTCCTACGTAAAACGGGCATGGAGGTCTGAGATAATGCTTACCTGTAGTGGTGGACCTTCCCTATTTACCCTATAAAACAAAAAACAAAAATAAAGAAAGTCTATTGAATCTTCAAACTGATGATATAATTTCTTCGTTCCTTAAAATTATCATGTTTCAACCTTACTGTTTCTTGTTCTTTTTTTTTTTTTTTTTTTTTTTTTTGGCAGATGAAGCAACTGAACATGACCAATGCAGCAAGCAAGTCATGAAAAGTGTACTGCAGTTTTATTAGAACATTTGCTGAATAATGCGATAATCCTGGTAAAGGATGGTATAGGAGCATCCAGTCAATGTTAAAGTGTCAAAGCATATGGAATCATGAATGTTTGACAAGGGTGCATATTGATGGGGCAATACAATAACTGCTTGTGATGTGAGAATTATATTTGATGGTGTTTGGAAAAAAATAAAACAATTGAAAAGCATCACAGTAGGCATACTTGCTGCTACTTGGAAATTAGACTCTTGCAAGATTTCTTTAGCTTAAATCAGATTCAACACAAAGCCACTATAGTGTAAGCTCAGTTGTTCAATTCCTACCCAAATGACTTTATTTCTAAGTATTATGGAACATGCTGAGCATTCAGTATAATGAATTAAAACATTCCTAACATAAAAAACAGCATTGAATGGCATTACAGTAGTCAGTGGTACACGAGATAACTAGCCTGGTGCTTAACCACTACAACACTGAGCTTGCGCTTTCCCAAATCAGTATTTGTGAAAGTCACTGAGAATAAGAAAACAACTGAATTTTTTTTTTTTTTTTTTGCAGACGACGGACAACTCTCTGCAATATGATAAGTAATTTTTGATATACATCAAAGAATTAATAATACTGTAAGTATTAAGTGAAATATACTGAAGCTTTATGAATTTATTAACTTTATTATTACCTTTAATTTTGTTTAATTCATGTTTGTGTCTAATTTTTTAGAATCTATTTTTGGTGGATGGAGCAACACAGTTGCAAGACAGGAAAAGTACTGCTGCAGAGGAAGACAAGGAAGAGAAACCTATTATAATTAATTTTTTCTAATATAGGCAATATAATTTAATTTAGTTAATTTAATTTGTCATGCTTAATACAATACAGAAGTTTTGCTAACATCTTGCTGAATATTGTGATGCCGTAATCCTGGTGAAAGCGGTTGTATTATTTGTTGCAGCATCAAGACAACAATTGCTTAATTCTGAAAAAAACTGAGTATATTGTACAGAAGATATAAACTGGCTAATTACAATCAGACCAGAGATCCAGAAAACTACTATGATGACTAGCAGAGCATTTTAACTTTTTATATAATGAATTGAATTGTTGATGTTGTTAATTTAAATTATGTGATTTTGGTTATGAAGATAATAAAAAATATAAGTAGTGTGTTGACTTTTCTTTGCTGTTCAAGTTTGAAGACTGGTGGATGCAGGTAAGTTGTTGCAGCATCAAGACAACAATTGCTTCATTCTGAAAAACTGATTATATTGTACAGAAGATATGAACTGACTAATTACTAAGACAACCAGAAAATGACTATAACTTTCCATATAATGAATTGTTGATGCCTAATAATTTTCATTACGCGATTTTGGTTATGAAGACAACATAAAAAAGATCAATAGTGTTTTAATGTTTCTTTGCTGTTCAAGTTTGAAGACTGATGGCTTGACTGATGGATGCAGGTAAGATGAGAAAAGCGCCCTCCAATAGAAAAAGGCTAATTTTTCCCATGTCCTCAATTTCTATTAGAAGTGGTGCTGAAGGGCGCCCTCTAATAGAAAGCCAAAATTTCCAGGGTCTCTAAAATTATTTAAAGGGGCCCTGTGTGGTGCTGAAAACCGCCCTCTATAGCCATTTTAGTTCAACATTTTTCGGTGGTCTCTTATTTGTCATTAATTTAATTAATAAGGTGGTAGTGCCCTGTAATATCCAGTTTTTATGCTATTCTGAAAAAATTGGGTGTTAGAGGGCGCTTACTGCCATTGACAGTTAAGACACCCTAAAAAACTTTGAATTAAAATGGCTATTTAGGGCGATTTTCTTCACTATTTTTATCAGAACCGGACAGATTATTGTGGCCAAATAACTTAGTCATATTTAGGGCCTTTTTCTATTCGAGGGCGCTTTTTTTTTTTGCCATCCTGCTTTTTCAGTGCTCAAGAAGAAAACAATACTCGATACTAAACTGAATACAATGAATATTTATTTATTCAAAATACTAAATTACAATGAATATTTATTCAAAATATTTCCAAAACGATATTAAATTGCAAAGAATATTTATTTGAAATAGAAAACTTTAATTGCCAATTCAGTCGCCACATTCTGAAAGAATAAGAAATTAGAGCAATAAGCTATGGAATGGAAAACATTCGAAGTTATTTCTAAATGAAACATTTACGCAATTTAATACAACAATTTTTAAGTCCAGTGGAAAGTGATTTTCAATTGAAACATTTACGCAAATTTATACAACAATTTTTAAGTCCAGTGGAAAGTGAGAAAACATTCAAAGTTATTTTCAATTGAAACATTTACGCATCAGTGGAAAGGGAAAACATTCACGCAAATTTATACAACAATTTTTAAGTCCAGTGGAAAGGGAAAACGTTTAAAGTTATTTTTAATTGAAACATTTACGCAAATTTATACAATTTTTAAGTCCAGTGGAAAGGGAAAACATTCAAAGTTATTTTTAATTGAAACATTTACGCAAATTTATACAACAATTTTTAAGTCTCAGTGGAAAGGGAAAACATTCAAAGTTATTTTCAATTGAAACATTTACGCAAATTTATACAACAATTTTTAAGTCTCAGTGGAAAGGGAAAACGTTCAAAGTTATTTTCAATTGAAACATTTACGCAAATTTATACAACAATTTTTAAGTCCAGTGGAAAGGGAAAACATTCAAAGTTATTTTTAATTGAAACATTTACGCAAATTTATACAACAATTTTTAAGTCCAGTGGAAAGGGAAAACGTTTAAAGTTATTTTCAATTGAAACATTTACGCAAATTTATACAACAATTTTTAAGTCTCAGTGGAAAGGGAAAACATTCAAAGTTATTTTCAATTGAAACATTTACGCAAATTTATACAACAATTTTTAAGTCCAGTGGAAAGGGAAAACGTTTAAAGTTATTTTCAATTGAAACATTTACGCAAATTTATACAACAATGTTTAAGCCCAGTGGAAAGGTAAAACATTTATCAAAGTTATTTTCAATTGAAACATTTAC
Organism: Anneissia japonica; assembly: GCF_011630105.1. Lineage (NCBI taxonomy): Eukaryota > Metazoa > Echinodermata > Crinoidea > Comatulida > Comatulidae > Anneissia > Anneissia japonica. Next base: position 111,280 of record NW_022734788.1, on the reverse strand, counting down.
TCAAATTTATACAACAATTTTTAAGCCCAGTGGAAAGGGAAAACATTCAAAGTTATTTTTAATTGAAAGATTTACGCAAATTTATACAACAATTTTTAAGTCCAGTGGAAAGGGAAAATGTTTAAAGTTATTTTTAATTGAAACATTTATGCAATTTATACAACAATTTTTAAGTCCAGTAGAAAGGGAAAACAATTGAAACATTTACGAAAATTAATATAGCAATTTAAAGTTATTTATTATTAAAACAAACATTTTAAAGTTATTTATTATTACATGTAAATCAAATAATTTCAGAAACATGTATCAAATCTGAAATCGATGTAGGCATTTATTTATCCCACAAAGCAATTTGCAATGGACATGAAATTTATAACAAGAAAATTCACAAAGTTTTTCTAGCACACTCACCATTCAGTAGAGGAAGCAAAATTCGCCATTCAGCCAAGCAGGGCTGGTCCACTTGTTGCAGAGGTGCAATGTCTAAATTTTCTTCAGAATTTCTATAATAAAATAAATTGCAATAATTAGATTTAGGATGAGAAAATACAAATGCACCATAAATATCAAGATGTTTAATTGCTAATTTACTTATTATAATTCTAGAAAAAAAAATTTGGTCAAATAATTAAATTTTAATTTTATGAACTATTAATCATAACATAATTACGGTAAATATTACATGCAGAATGAAAATGATAGGCATGCATTTTATATATATGAATGCTTGCAGTACACAACAAAGATAGTTCTGGAAAGAACTATTGTTGGTTGAGAATGCAGGGCTGGTGGAACGTTTTCAAAGTGGGAGGGGACCCCCAACTAGTAAAATGGATTTGTGAGCTGGGTGTATCATAATGATAAGTTCTTCAAAATTCAAGGTTTTCCCCCTCTTGAAAACAGTTTAATAGCTTACTGTTCTCATTCTTGTTACATTAAAAAGGCCTGTTATGTGTGTATACATAAAAGAATTGAGTAGTTGCATACGTATTCTTGATAATCAATGGATCAAAATTTCCCTTTCCACAATAATTTGTCATGTTTCAATGAAAAAAGGGTATGGATATGAGAACCATTCAAATGAAAACGTCCCAGACCAGATATTAAAAAAACTAATAAAATGATCTGAATGAAATTTTCGTTAAAGTTTAATCAAGTTACAAGGAAAATAAATTTGAATTATTGGTGATGATCCAAAGTCGGGTGTGCATGGAGGCCAGGTCCCACACCTAAATACCTCTAGGACCATTAAAAAAATTTTTACTGTTTACTGTAGGCATAAACAATAGTTATATGATGAATATCTAAATTAGTGCAATTACAGTAAAACTGTACAGCGTTTTGTATGTACTAACTTCACTTTTTTCGGAACTGATTGGGAATTATTTTTAATACATCTATACAATGTGACGACCAAACCCTCATATTTATATTAGCATATTTCCATTTGAACACTAATACATGGTAGCGGTATGTGTTTTTTTGTCAGGTATAAGAGTGTGACATTCCAGTGTGTTAAAGCTAGAAGATGTAAGGCATTGGCAGGTGTACAACTGATACAATAAAAGGCATTTGAAAAATTGATTGATTAAATTTTGGTGTGGATGTGAATATATGGACTAATTCAAAGCAAAATGTCCCAGATCAGATCCCAAAAAGTAATCAACTGATTTGAATTCAACTTTCGTGTTTAAGTGTAATTTCTTTTTAAGTAGATGGTGGTTGGTGGTTCGAAAGTAGGAACATACTTTTTAGGGATTTATTTTTGAGAAAGGGATTTGCAGTGGGCGGAGATATGCTCTCTATTTAGTGCTTTTGTTGTTATTATTATTATTATTATTAAAATATATAATTATCATTATTATTTATATGCTTTAAATGATAGATCAGTTACTGAAATCTATTTACTATTGCCAAAGTTATGAGTAAAAGTATTACGTCTCCTCTGAACTACAGTATCACATACCAGTACATTACCAGTGGTGGCTCTAGGATATAATTATTTATTGGGGGGGGGGGGCGCTAAGATGTCCGACTAATTTTTTTTTTTTTTTTGGGGTTGACTGCCATTACTGTCAGTTTACTCAGTTTAAATTAACATATAGTGACAGTATGCAGATTTTAGGATGGTGAGCCCTCAATGGCAAAATTACGCTTGTAATGCTTCTTGCACTGTATGTAGACATACAGCATGTGCAAAGACAAGCCAAATCAGTCACTCGTCGCATATCCTGTTTTGGAGATAATGGCCAAAACATGCTCGAATGTCAACAATTGGGAAATCTATTTTATTGTACTAAACTAACCTTTATGTATTAATACATACTGTAATGCTATGCTGTTATTTTCCTAATTTTGAATGCTAACAACAATTTTTTACGACTTGGTGATGGTTTCTGCCTAAAAAATGCCCAAAATCGTAACGTTTGAAGGTTGGTTTCTCAAATACCGGTTTGAAACAGCTTTGTATAAGCTCTTGTAACTTCATAACGAAATGTCGGACTTTAAATGATTCTTTTACCATATGGTTCTCATTACTGTTTAATTTAACCCTGTATTAATAACTAAAAATCGATATATAT